>NC_057794.1:149204804-149368141 GCF_018294505.1 Triticum aestivum | reverse complement strand
GGGCGGGGTCAGGGGCGTCGGTTGCCCCCGATCCAGATCCACTCGGGGCAGGATGGGGAGACGAGGTGGATCGAGGGAGGAGTGGGGGTTACGGGCGACGTGGGTTAGGGTTTGGAGGGGTTATGGGGGCGCCGGCTGGGCCGGCCTGGCTAGCCTAGTGGCCAGCTGGGCCGAGGCCCAGCGGGGTGGGGGGTGGGGGGCTTTTCCTTTCTTTCTTTTTGTTCTATTTTCTTTTCTTCTTTTTATTTTTATTTTTCTGTTCTGTTTTATTTTTCTTATATAATTGTTTATAGTTTTACAAAAAGTGAAACCCATAGCTAAAATAGAGTTACAATTATAACTACTGCCACGAAAGGTTTTATCCCTGAACAAAATAGTTTAGTATTTTATAAAACCCAAAATGCATTTAATTAATTGTTTTACCTACTGTTTTAATCATTTTAGGGTATTAAAACATTTTATCAAAGTGGGGTTTCTCCACCATAATTACCTATGTATTATTTGGTTCACTCCGAACATTTAAATCTTAATATTTGAAAACTTTTATTGTTTGCTCAATTTTGAATTTGAAATTCGAACTAGGTTCCGAACTAACGCGAGTTTATCCACAGTAACCGAGGTGACGTGGCATCATTAGTGGGGATTACTGTAGCTTAATTACCCGGGCGTCACATTTGGATACCATAATCCTAGAGTTGGGGTGTGAGCCAAATATCGAAGAATTCGCTTCACAGCTAAGTGATGCGACTCCTTTGGTGCCGCTTGGAATCGAGCACACATGCAAACACTAAGCATAATATCTGGCCTAGATGCACATAGATAAAGTAAAGAACCAATCATGGAGCGGTATACCTTTTGATCGAACTCTTTACCATTGTCGTCGGGACCCAGATGATGTTTGGCTGGCATTGGCGTCGTGAAGCCTTTGCAGTCTTGCATACCAAACTTCTTCAGGCAATCTTTGAGATACTTCTCTTGAGATATGAAGATGCTGTTGCGTTGCTGTCGTATTTGAAGACCGAGGAAGAACTTCAGCTCTCCCATCATGGACATTTGATATTGCTCTTGCATCATATATCCAAACTCTTCACTGTACTTCTGATTGGTGCAGCCGAAGATAATGTCATCCACATATATTTGGCGTACAAACAGTTCACCATCATATGTGTTCATGAAGAGAGTGGGGTCGAGGGAACCAGGTATGAAGCCTTTGCTCTTCAGGAAGTATTTGAGTGTGTCATACCAAGCCCGAGGGGCTTATTTGAGGCCATACAGTGCCTTGTTGAGCTTGTATACCATGTCAGGATGTTTTGGATCTTCAAAGCCAGGCGGTTGTGCAACATACACTTCTTCTTCAATCTTGCCATTGAGAAAAGCGCTCTTCACATCCATTTGATATAGAAGTATGTTATGATGATTTGCATAGGCCAGTAGTATGCGTATGGCTTCAAGTCGAGCCACGTGAGCAAATGTTTCATCGAAGTCAATCCCTTCCACTTGAGTATATCCTTGAGCAACGAGACGAGCTTTGTTTCTGACAACTTGACCATGCTCATCTTGCTTGTTGCGGTATATCCATTTGGTGCCTATTATATTGTGCTTCCGAGGGTCAGGACACTTAACCAGTTCCCATACATTATTCAGCTCAAACTGTTGAAGCTCTTCTTGCATCATTTGAGTCCATTCAGGTTCCATGAAGGCTTCTTCAACTTTCTTGGGTTCTGTTATTGAGACGAATGTGAAGTGCCCACAGAAATTTGCTAGCTGAGTTGCCCTTGAACGAGTGAGCAGACCGGGTGCATTGATGCTATCAATTATTCTCTCAATCTGCACTTCATTGGCAACACGAGGATGTACAGGACGAAGATTTTGCTCTTGCTGATCATTGTCATTGTTAGAAGGATTGTCTTCAGGCTGAGCATTGTCTTCAGGTTGATCAGGTGCGGATATGACAAGTTCCTCTTCAGGTTGAGCTTCAGAGGGTATGATTTCTCCAGTTCCCATTAGTTTGATTGATTCACTGGATGGAACTTCATCTAGCACATTTTGGAGGTGCTCTCTTTGTGAACCATTAGTCTCATCGAACCGCACATCCACTGTTTCAACCACTTTATAATGAAAGAGATTGAAGACTCTGTAGGAGTGCGAATCCTTTCCATATCCAAGCATAAAACCCTCATGTGCTTTTGGTGCAAATTTTGAGGTGTGATGTGGATCCTTGATCCAGCACCTGGCGCCAAATACTCTGAAGTAACTGACATTTGGCTTCCTACCAGTAAGGAGCTCATAAGATGTCTTGTTCAGAAGCTTGTGAAGATAAACACGATTGATTGTATGGCATGCAGTATCAATGGCTTCAGGCCAGAATTTTCTTGGAGTCTTATATTCATCAAGCATCGTTCGGGCCATCTCAATGAGTGTTCTGTTCTTGCATTCGACGACGCCATTCTGCTGTGGCGTGTACGGGGCTGAGAATTCATGTGTGATGCCCAAAGTATCAAGATATGTATCAAGGCTAGTGTTCTTGAATTTAGTGCCGTTGTCACTTCTGATGTGCTTTATCTTGGCGCCATAGTTGTTCATTGCTCAATTGGCGAAGCGTCTGAAGACATCCTGCACTTCAGTCTTGTAGAAGATTATGTGCACCCAAGTATATCTAGAATAATCATCAACAATGACAAAGCCATAGAGACAAGCAGTAGTAGTAAGAGTTGAGTAATGAGTGGGACCGAAAAGATCCATGTGGAGCAGTTCGAAGGGTCGAGTAGTTGTCATGATTGTCTTCGAGGGATGTTTGGCCCTCGTCATCTTTCCTGCTTCACAGGCACCGCATAAGTGATCTTTCTTGAACTTGACGCCCTCGATGCCTAGGACATGCTTCTTCTTTGCAAGGGTATGGAGGTTCCTCATGCCAGCATGCCCTAGCCTCCGATGGTAGAGCCAGCATTCTGAAGCTTTTGCTAGAAGACATACGGCAAGCTGTGGTCCTGCTGAGAAATCTACCACGTACAAATCATCTTTCCGATACCCTTCAAACACTAGAGACTTGTCAGATTCCATTAGAACAAGGCAACGATATTTTCCAAATATTACGATCATGTTCAAATCGCAAAGCATTGAGAGAGACATTAAGTTGAAGCCAAGGGATTCAACAAGCATGTAACATCCCAAAATTCTAAATTTTGGAATGTTATAATAAATAGATAGATTGATTGATTGTTTGATTGATTGAGTGAAATTCGAAGCTTTTGAAAGTTAAATGAGAGGGAATAAAAGGACTTTCCCAAACTTTCACCTTTTTCTTTTGATCCCTATGAATTCAAATGCTTTTCATCACAAAACCCTGGAGAGAAGATGACATGACTTCTTCCATTATTTAAATGACAAAGGGTTGTTGAAAATATTTGAATTTCATTTGAAAGTATTCCAATTCAGAAACTTTAAGCAACTCAATGATTTTCACGAGAGAAGATAAAATGACTTCTTCAAATTATATGAAATATGAGTTGGGAGTTTCAAAGGATCAATTTCAAAGTCCTTTTGAAACTATTTTCAATTTGGAGTTGTTTGAGTTTTATTCAAATTATTTTTCTCCAAAAAGAAAATACATGGAAAATAGGGTAACATGATTCCCTACAATAGAAAATTGGAGAAAAATTTATTTGAAATCATTTTGGTATTTTAAAAATGATTTTTGTTGGATTTTAGACCAGTAGCACTCTTTGTTTTATCTGAAATTGTGTGGATTTTATTTGAAGTTGTAAAAATGTTCATGTCGTAGAGAATCTTTTTCTGCAAATTTTGATATATTATATGCCTATATAATATTTTTATTTATTTTGGTTTTGTTATTTTTTGTTGTCTGGAAAATAATATTTTTTTTAAAAAAACTTTCTCCTCCGCCGCCGAACTGGGCCGGCCCAACAGGCCACGGCCCAGCCCAGCCAACGCGCCCGAACCGCCGTCCCCGAGCTCGGGCAGGTCTCCGCCTCCTGCCCAACACCGTCGCTGCCGCCGTGAACTCCGCGGAGTCCGCCGCCGCCCCGCCTTGCACTCCACGCCACCGCCTCGCCTCCCTTCTATAAATGGCGCCCCGGGACCGCGCCACTTCCGTTTTCCCCGAAGCCGCCGCTCCTCGTTCCCCGTTGCGCCGCCGCCGCTGCTAAGGCCGTGCCGCCTCTGCCGGTCATCTGCTACGCCGCCACTGCCGCACCGCAGCTCCGCCGGCTCTCGCCCCGCGCCGCCTCCTGCCGCTGCTGTCGCCTCACCGGAACCACCACGCCGCCTCACCTCGCTGTCGCCGGAGTTAACCGCCGCCGCGCCGATTTTCTAAGAAAAACCGCCCCGACCGGTAAAAGCGTTGCCCGGTTTGATTCGGTTCTTTTGATTAAAACTGGTTTTTCTTAATAACCTAGTTAAGTAGTGAACGTTCATTGTTTTAGTCTTTGCAGCGAACGTTTTTCGTCATATAAACTTATGTAGCGAACGTTCACTATTTAGTATTTTTCTTTTCTTTTTAATTTCGGCCAGGGACCTATCTGTGATGATTTCTTACAGATTAGTCCCTCGGTTTCAAACGACCATAACTTTTTACTCGTTAGTCCAAATTCAACGAAACCAACGCCCACGTCTTCGTTATAATCTCCTATATCCATTAATCCAACTCAAACATGTTTTTGAAAAGTTTAAAAATTTGAATTAGATCAGATTTGAATTCAAACTTCGTTTGATCATAACTTGAGTTTCGTAGCTCCGTTTTAGTTGATTCTTTTTACAAATCGAAGCTCTTGACCTAAACATTCTGATAAGGCCAAATTCACATAATGTTGGCACTGTTAGAAATTGTTTTATGTTACAAGAGCTATTTGCTTGGTTTTGATGTTTTCCGAATCGTCTTCTTCGTTCTTTTTGATCTTTTGAGTGATTGCTTATGTGTGGTTACTATTGCTTGCTTACGATAGATTGACCGAAGTGAGACAAGCAGATATATCAAGAGTTTTGAGTGGGAATCATCTTCATCAACATTGCAGGCAAGTTCACACTTTGATCATACCTCTTTCATACCCAGTTTTTATTGCATTAGATCAAACCTCAAACATTGCATGATTAGGATCTAATTAAATTGTGGGTATTGGGAAGTAGTTGATGAGGTAAGAACCTTTTGCCTTGCATTCAAACCTTGGGAGTTACTATTACGTTATGCTTATAGTGCCATGCTATGCTCGTAGACGTGGTTTGGTTATGAGTGAAATCCATGACAGATATGAGATTGTTATTTAATGGTTCAACTTAAGGTGGTAACTTAAATACACTTCTGGGTGGATTGCTAGGGGCACCCTGGGGATATACCAGTGGACTTGCCCGGACACCTGGGGATATACCAGTGTTGTCCTAGGAGATCCCAGGGATATACCGTGTGATCATCCTACGGACCGCCACCCAGGCTCAAAGGGATCATAAGATTATTCATGCTAGAAACTTCCGTGTGCAGCCACAAGCTATTATGGGCTCTAGCATAGTTAACTAAGTCATGCGAACTCTTACAGTGGTAGACTAGCAGATGTAGGGGATGTAGGTGGTACGGTCTACCCATCGTAAGGTGCTAGCGCTTCTGAAAGACTATGTCTCGGTCATCCATTTCTCAAACACCTTGCAGTGCGAGAAATCCAATGGAGGAGATCGGGTCTTGTGGGGAAAAGTGCGCAAACCTCTGCAGAGTGTATAAACTAATCATGATTAGCCGTGTCCCCGGTTATGGACATCTTGAGTCTCTGGTACTTGGATTATCCTGTTGACCTCATCACGTTACTTTAAATTAAGTTTGTTGGGTTTAATGATGTTACTTAATTGGATTGAGAATGCTGTCAACCATTCTCAATGTTTAACAACCACCATGATAGTTAAATAAATTTATTCCTTTGCAGTAGGGAAAAATTGGCTTTTCGCAAAAACTATAACCATAGAGCTTTTCCACCAGCCAAATATGCATGTAGTGATAGCCATTGTTCATCATTTCTCTCTATGGTGTGAATTTGCCAGTACATTCAATGTACTGACCCGTTTCGGGCTGCAACGTCTCATGTTGCAGGTTTCTTATGACGAGTAAGTGATACGTTAGGGTTACGATTTCTACACTCAACTTTGCCGTTCGTGTTGATGGGAATCCACAACCTTGTTGCTTCCGCTATTTTGGACTGAGGTAATAGTATTTATGTTATTTTATACATGTGATTTACCTCTGTTATAAATCCTCGAGTACTGTGTGTGTCAGCATACCGATCCAGGGATGACACTTAAGCACAGAGACTTGATCCATTCAGGTCAGATCACTACAAGATGGTACCAGAGCACATGTTGACTGTAGGACGTGACCTTAGAAACTGGCAAGCCCATAGCAAGGATTTTTCTCTACAATTTTCCCTTTCAAAAGATCTTTGACCTCTCTTCTCTTCTGAGATTATTCAAAAATTCCTTTTAGTGAGACTATACCCTTTTTCCCTTTGGATCACTCGACGATTCGACGGATGAGACCACTCCAAGAAGTACAAGATATTGGACAACTAAGACCGCTTCGGAATGAAGAGGATTTTACTGTGCATCTGAATAATGGAAACTACAACGGTTAAAGACCGAAGACAAGGAGAATTTGAAGGCTCTGAAGAATTCCCAGATTTGTATGACCTAGGAAGGCTACCCTTATGGAACTTGGCAGACTATGGAAGTTGTCAATACCCGAGACCAAGGTGTATCGGAGAAAGACTGAAACAAGGAGCATGAGAACTCGAAGTTTTGTCAAAGAAAACCCTAGGGCAGGAGATATCAACTATGGAATGATAGCTCATGGGAATGACAAGAGCAGAAACACGGATATCCATGATGTCATCGCTGCTGATGCTATTGTCACCATGCTGAGTTAAGCATGCATATGCATGGAAGGATTGGATGGTAGAAGGCTGATGGAGCATCTATCAGCAGAGATGAAGTTTTAACCTTAGCCGATGTATCACCAGGATCTGGAGTAGTACATCAAGAAGTTTATGATGGACCTTGTAGGAAGTTGTATATGACAAGGAAGCATTTCGTGAAGAACTTAGGTCCAAGAAGCTGAAGTAGCCAAGCTGGAGGAGCAAAACCCCGAGATACCGGAGATTCATCAGGAACTGAAGGACACTAGGACCATGGTTCATGCGAAGGATGTTAAAACCAGAAGTTTGGAATGCAACTCCAGAATATTAAAGGACGTCCCGAGAGACTTCATGTCAACAGAGATCATCTGGCAAAAGAACTTGAGAAGACAAGCATGATCAGAAGAAGCCATTGGAGGCATGAACAAGGCTTGAAGAGTTTGGAGACGTTGAAGATTTATTGACCTTTAGAAGACCAAACCCCTATTATATACCTATGTTAGATGCGACGTTTGTGAACTGTCATTTGTTTGATGTTTTTCTCGACAGCCACAAATAAAGTCTGCCTTTTCAAAACCTTTGTTTGTATTGTGTGCATCCCTCTCTATCTCTCTTATCTTACCCCAAACCCATGGACCCAATAGAGTATGAATGAAGATGAGCTTGTATTTTCTAGACCAATGAGTCAAATGGAGACGGACCGATGAATTCAGAACATGGAGGATCACATGAAGAATAACCCTATAGTCGGAAAGGATATGACCCAGCATGCTCTTCAGTGCTTTGAAAGAGGTGCTGCCAATTGGTGGAGAAATAGGACACACCCATAAAGAACACAAGGATGAATGCCCTAATTGTGAATGAAGTCACCCAGTTGAAGAATGCCCAATTAGGCAGATTACTTGTTTCTTGTGTGAAGGGACTACCCACTATCCTGCTCAGTGTCACATTTACCCCATGGTACAACGAACCATCCAGCAGAAGAAAGAAGTAATGAAAGGAGCCCTCATGGAAATTTTAGAAGAAGTTGTGATGAAGGAATAGATGGAGGACACACCTAAAGAAGACCCGGAAAAAAAACCCTGCACTAAGTCTTGCTATTCATGTGGAGAAGAAGGACACATCTCCCAAAATTGTTTGAATGGGGATCTAGTAGAATTCCCGACAGAGGAAGTAGAGTATGACCCACAGGAAATAGAAGCCCTAATTGGAATGGAAAGGTCCAGGAAGAGAAGCAGATTGGATTCCAGGAGGGACCTGAGTCATATCACCTGTTATAGGTGCAAGGAGTCAGGGCACTACCTCAACAATTGCCCAAAAAGGAAACCCCGATACTTGTCAGAAGTAATATGTTTTAGTTGTAATGGAGCAGGGCACTTTGCCAGAGAATGCCCCAAGGAGAAGGAAACTTGTGCTAGATAGTTGAGTTTGCAACAAAAGAAATGGAGTAGTAAAAGTGAGAACATTTTCTTTATATTGAGGTGTTGAGTTGAGACATGTAATGGAGGAGTGAGAGATCATAATCATTTGAAGATGAATAAAGATAGCATCGTTGGTACTGATATGGATTTTATGAGTTGTTACTCTGTGAAGAAGGATTTTGACCATTTTTGAGGATAAGAGAAATATGGTCTATGGAAGATTTGTGCATTTTAAGGGTGGTAGTACCCTGTAAGAATCATCAACCCCTGGAAAAGATAAGGTTACTCCACTGAGTGGATTTCGGACAAAATGAATACGAGTTTCATCTCGATATGTGTGATGCCCCAAGAGTATGTGGGATGAAGTTGGAGACCGTCAGTTGTTTGGACCAAATGTGATCAAGGAGTCAAAAGAGAATGTTAAGTTGATTCGAGGTAGACCGAAGGTAGCTCAGTCCAGGCAGAAGAGTTATGTAGACTCAAAAACTCATGGAGGTAGTCTATGAAATTGGAGACAGAGCATGTCTTTGTGTGTCCCCTCTGCGAGGAGTTAAACGATTTTGAGTTAAGGAAAAGTTAGCCCCGAGATTTGTAGGACCATACCGAGTTTTGGAGCGTATGTGAGAAGTGGCCAACAAGTTGGAGTCACCCGAAGGACTGTCAGGAGTTCATGATGTGTTTCACGTTTCCCAGTTGAAGAAGTGCCATGCAGAGATGGCCAATATTCCCCTGTAAGGACGCTTGACCCTGGAAAGGATAATGATGTTCCACGAAGTAGAATATGGACTTCATAAGTACAAGTTTTTATCTTGGTATGTGGGATATCCCACGGGGATGAACAAATAAATTACTATTGGATATAAAGGAGGTATGATGTTGGAAATATGGATCAATGGAAACTCCATGATGAGTCTAAGTAAACATGTCCTAGTTTGGTGCCAATAGAGGAAGACAGTACAATTGGATGGATTTAAGAATACTAGAAAGTTGGATGTTGGAATAACGATAAGTCGCCCAGAGGATAAGTTCAAGGTTTACAAGTGATGAGATGGGCCATAACCCACAGGCCCCAAGACCTACCAAGAAGCAAGCACATTCTTGCTGAAGGAAGAACCCTGGAGGAAGATACGACGTTTATCGGCAGACAATTTTATAGGAGTAACGCAAAACCTGAGAGTTGTGAAGGAACGATAGATGCTTGTTTGGCTTGCAGAATCCATGGAATTATCCGAACCTTGGTTCGTCGACAAGAGAAATTCTGCAATGCTTGTGAGGATGACCGAGTGTTAGAATGCGAGATTCGCTAAACCATATACAAGGTAATGATTTGGGTGCGGGATGGATTGATCACCATGCCGACTTACTCTTATTGTTCGCCTTGATATATGGGATGGTAAATCTGAGTGACTTACCTATAGTAGAGAGACGACGATCAAAACCTTGTATAAGCCTTAGAATGGTATAAGTATTTTTCCCTTGTACATGGCAGTTGTTGCCAACCATAGGTTATACGGTGAGAATCAACCCAGACCCATTTCCTGTAGGAGAAACCATACATTGTTGACCACCATGAGATATCGATAGTTGTTTAGTTTTGGCGCCAGACCCGTCAGCTAACAAGACCCAATCTCGGAATAACCTTACCAAGAGGAAAGGACAAAAAAATTGAGGAAAAGGTTATGCCACTACGAAAGAGTCATAGAAGGAATTATCTCGAGAATCTGAGAAGACCGACACTGTTAACAAAATGGATGAAGTATATGAGTTTTGATGGAACAGTAACCATGCTTCTAAGGGTGGTAGCACCCCAGACCCCTGTGATAATCGAAGGATTTTGAGGAGACCCCCAAACCCTAACCTTTTTCTTGCTAGCCTCTCTTAATCTCGAGGACGAGATTCATTTTAAGGGTGGTAGGTTTGTAACATCCCAAAATTCTAAATTTTGGAATGTTATAATAAATAGATAGATTGATTGATTGAGTGAAATTCGAAGCTTTTGAAAGTTAAATGAGAGGGAATAAAAGGACTTTCCCAAACTTTCACCTTTTTCTTTTGATCCCCGTTGAAAGTGCGTTATATCGACTAGAGGGGGGGGTGAATAGGCGATTTTTATGAAAGTCTTCAAAACGTGGAAGTTATGAAGACAAACGATAGAAATAAACCTATTACCCTGCAGCGGAAGGTAGACTACACTAGGCAAGCCATAGTCAAGTATTCAATAGAGTGAAAGCACAATGACTAATAGCAGCAATGTAGTAAGGATCAGGTAGGAAGATATTGTGAAGCCACACAGAACACACAGTCACTCAGTGAAGACAAAAGATAGTGCGAACATACAATGACTTCACAAGGAGTAACAGTAAGTAAAGGGAAGGGAAGATGAAACCAGTGACTCGCTGAAGACAATGATTTGTTGGACCAGTTCCAGTTGTTGTGACAATTGTACGTCTCGTTAGGGCGGCTAGGTATTTAAACCTTAGGACACACAGTCCCGGACACCCAGTCCTGAACACGCAGCTCAGGACACCCAGTCCTCACCGTATTCCCCTTGAGCTAAGGTCACACAGACCTGGCCCAATCACTCTGGTAAGTCTTCAAGGTAGACTCCCAAACCTTCACAGACTTCGTTCACCGGCAATCCACAATGTCTCTTGGATGCTCAGAACGTGACGCCTAACTGGCTGGAGGATGCACAGTCCTCAAGTGTAATAAGTCTTCAGATCACACAGACAAGAAGACTTAAGTGATGCCTAATTCTCTTTGGCTCTGGGTGGTTAGGGCTTTATCCTCGCAAGGAATTCTCTCTCAAAGGCTTCGAGGTGGGTTGCTCTCAAACGACAAAAGCCGTACTCTGAATCTGAGCAGCCAACCGTTTATGGTTGTAGGGGGTGGGCTATTTATAGCCACTTGGCAACCCGACCTGATTTGTCCGAAATGACCCTGGGTCACTAAGGAATTGACACGTGTTCCAACGGTCAGATTTCAAACTCACACGACAACTTTACTTGGGCTTCAAGCAAAGCTGACTTGCCCGACTCTGGACAAGATTCGCTCTCAAAGTCTTCACTCAAAGACATAGGTTTTGTTTAAGCATCACTTCAGTCATTCTGACTGGTTCTCTTGGACCCCACTTAACAGTACGGTGGTTCCTATGACTCAACACAGAAGAAAGAGAACTATGAAGGATCTAAGTCTTCGAGCTCCATAGGCTTCATGTGGTGTCTTTTCTTGTCATAGTCTTCAATGTGAATATCTTCATATACCACCTTTGACTTCAATGTCTTCATACATTTTTAGGGTCATCTCTGGTAGGAAAACCGAATCAACGAGGGACTTCTACCTGTGTTATCCTGCAATTCTCACAAACACATTAGTCCCTCAACTAGGTTTGTCGTCAATACTCCAAAACCAACTAGGGGTGGCACTAGATGCACTTACAATCTCCCCCTTTTTGGTGATTGATGACAAACTAGTTGAAGTTTTCAACGGGGAATATAATCTGTGAAATTGTAAAGGATAAGGAATTGTCTTCATAAGTTGCAAGGGCTCCCCCTGAAGATGTGCATATAAGTAATTTGCTTTTGGAATGCAAATGCACATGGCAGGTTGTACTTGTGGAGATCCACTTCAACTTATGATGACAATCCACTATGCATGTGAAAGTATATGAAGATAATGACATGCATAATGGAAAATGGACGTCTGCAGAATGATCTAAGAGCGGAATTTATCGTCGCACATGCGAAATTTATCATCGCAACACAAGGTGGCAAATAAGTAGCAGACGACCATCGCGTTTAAGTGTTACAACTCAAAGAACCAAATGTAGCAAAACGAGTGTTGTAAGCACGAAGCAAAATATAAAGCACCCGCCCATATGGACCCGCTTGAAGACTATCAACCTCATATGCTTCTCCCCCTTTTGTCAGTAAGGACCAAAAAGGTTTGAAGACATAGAGCATCTACTCGTTCCCATGAGGAGTAGGTGAAGCAGCAGGGTCATTGGTTGTGTTTGGCGGTGCTGAAGAGCTTGGAGCAGAGTCGAAGCATGCTGAAGGAGGTGGCGGTGAAGTAGCATCGTCTTCATCCTCGATTACTCTGGCATTCACAGTTGCAGCAGAGGAAGAGAACTCAGAGTCTTCAAGGGATGGAGTTCGTCGCAGCACTGCCCTTCGAGGAGGTGTGGAGTCAAACTTGAATCGCTCAGTGAAGCCATCCTCTTGAAGATCATCTTCAGAACACATCAGTGTTAGCCCTTTCCATGTGCGGCGAGAGGTTTCATGGGCAACAAAAGCATTCTTCGTGGCAAGATTGCAAATGCGATTAACATCCACCAAGAGGCTTTGCATCTGACGCTTCAGCCAGTCATGATGCCTATCCTGTTTTTGATGAAGAGCCACAAGAAGCTCTCGGTCGTTGAGAACACGAGTGCGCTTCTTGGGTTGTGGAGTAGTTGTACTGTTAGTGGCTTCAATGAGAGCAGGATGCGGTGCACGTGTGGTGCCAGCCAAAGGATACACACGAGTTACGACTTCAACGCCTTCAACGTTCTGAGTGAAACTTTGATGCTCTGCATTCTGAAGACTGAGAGGTTCCTTGGCAGGCTCATGATAGATGGCTTCAATAGACATATCCACATCAGGCAAAAAGATCCGATGGTTGCGGGCCGAGGGCTGATATGAGATAGCGGAGTGAAGTTTGATCAGCCGCATCACCCAAGGGGCATAGAACTTCAAACCAAATAGATCAGAGCCAGATGCAGCAAGTTGGCGAATGAAGAAATCTTGTGTATTGAAGCATTTTCCATGAAGAATGTAGAAGACCAAAGTCTTCATTGCACCTTCCAGCTTGGCTTGGGGAGAATGTCCTTTGATTGGCCAGAGAGTTCGCCTTATGATGTGATAAATGGTTCTTGGCAGATACTCAAGGTCTTCAACGAAGAACTCCGTGGGATAAGCAGCATCTTGGGGCAATGGCTTCATCATACTAAGCATCTGACTCATATTAGGTTCAGTCTTCTGAAAGATGCTCTCAATAGCTTCACTATGAAGCTGACAGCCATGCAGGTAGAGATCGCCAAGAGTGGGCAAACCAGTGAGCTCAATGATGTCAAAGGCTTTGGCTTCGTGATGAACGTTTCCTGTCATCCACTCCAGGACCCAAGTCTTCGGATCTCTGCTATACCCGCGGATGTGAAGTGTGGCATAGAATTGGAGCAGCAACTCTTCATTCCAATGCTCTTGGTCAGTGACGAAAGGCAGCAGTCCAACCTCTTTGAAGCAATCTAGAGCTTCTTCCAGACAGGGCAGACCAGCTATTGCTTCAATGTCAAGGCGCTTGTGTGGGAAGATGCGACCTTGGTTGTAAAGAACGCATGAGTAATAGCTTCGCTGCGGATAACTCCAGAACCGATCAGATGATATTCTTTCCCTGGAGTAGGGGTTCCTGGAGCTGTTAAAGAATGTGTTGTCTGCTCTGAAGCCATTGATATTGAAGGAGCCAGGTGCTGATGCAGGACCTGGGAACCTTGGCAATCTTGGGATTGGCTTCTGTACCTGAGGCCTGTGCTCAACATGATAGTCGAATTGGGGACCGGTAGCAGACGCAGGAATAGAAGCAGTGGGATCAGTGGCTTCGCTGACTTCTGGTGCTTTTATCGGTGAGGGCTCCACACTTGCTTCAGCCATGACAGCGTCAGTGGCTTCAGTGGTGTTGGTGGTGGCAACCGCAAGATTTTCAACCTCCACTTGACGAGCTGGAGGGTCGCTTACGATCACGTTCTCCTCGAGAACTGCTTCTTGGTGGGACAGGGGAGTAGCAGCTTCTGGTACTTCTTCTTCATCGGCTAATGTAGCCGGAATGTCTTCAGCAGTTTTAGCTTCAGACGCAGAGACTTGAGGCCTTGGACCTTTGCGAAGCCTACGCAACACGGGCGACGCCTATGGAGTTTGTGTTGGCTGGGCCTCAGAATCTTCTTCCTCTTGTGGGTGATCCGCCCACGAAGCATCCTGTGCTATTGGTGTTAGTGGACAACCAATGCTGATGAGTTCACTGTGCGTGAGCACAAGCGATGATACCTGTTGGTGCTCTAGCTGAGGAAGGGCTGCATCATCTTCAACATGGTCATGGTGACCAATGTCCTCAGCAGCGAGGGGATCAGCTGCTGGAAAGTCTTCAGCTTCACGAGCCTCTGTGAAAGCAGGCTCATGGACAGTCAGTTGACGTTCTTGTGGATCGGCATCGGGGTGAACCATGGAAATGGGTTCAACAATCAAGGGCTCTGTGGGAGCAGCCCGTTCCTTCTTTGTCATTCTTTTCTTCTTGGCGGGGGCAGTAGCAGAGGCTTCAGGATGTTTTCTCTTCCTTGCTTCAGCCTCAGCAGTCCTGGTCTTCTTCAGTTCTGAAGTGGTTGACCTGGCCTTTGGCTTCGGGCCAGTCATGCTAGTTGGGAAGACAAGGGGATCTGCCTCCTACCTTGGTGCTTCAGGTTCAGCCATAGCGGGCTTCTTCTGCTTCTTGGCAGCCATCCTGGGGTCGATGCCAGGACGCCCAAGGGCCTTGCGCTTCTCAGCCTCATTGTAGGTTTGCACACACCTATCAGCTAGGACCTTCATGCGCTCACGAGAACCCTGAGCTTTTGCATGTTTCTTTAGAAAGGCTTCCTTGAGCTCGTGTAGCATAATCTTGAAATTCTTCACGTCTTGTATGCTGAGCTTGGCCATATGCTTCTTGAACTGAGATTTCTCAAAGTCAATCTTCTGCTTTAGTTCAACAATGCGCTGAGCGATAGCTAACTCTAAAGCAATGGCGCCATGGAAGGCGACACTGAGGCTAATGGGTAGTTGGAGATCGTCGAAGCTGATGTTTGGCATGTCAGACCATTCATCAATGAAGTTGTGGATGATTGTTACATCAAAGAGAGGCAGATCATTGAAGATTTCTGCTTCTTCTTTGCTCTTGATGAGTTGCTCAAGAGCGTCATCTGCAAGATCTTCATCACTTGATAGATCAATGGCATCATTGCGCAGAATGGCAGCAGCTGTTAGCTCTTGGCCTGTGTGTGGCAGAGGCATCTTGACCTTCTGGGGCTTGGAGATACATGATAAATCTTCAGACTACACACTGTCTTCAGGAGGTGCAGTTGCCAGTGGCTTCGCTCGTGAGATTTTTGGTGAAGGGGCAGGCTTTGAAGCTTTAGGCTTCTTGAACTTCTTTGGCTTCGGTGCTGCAGGCGCTTCATCTGATTCAGCGTCAGCTGCAGGCTCATTCACTGCAGTCCCTTGAACCAAGATATGGGTGATGAGGCCTTCAAGGTTGTAGAAAGGACCGATGACATTGGGTTCTGCATCTCGTGTGCCATTAGCCCTTGGAGCTGAGGGACCAGGGTTGAAGTCTAGTCCCAATGTCTTCTTGTTTTGCTTCACTGAGTTCTGGGCAAACTAGAAGTTGCACTTGAACAGAATGTCGTCACGACACCATAGTAGTGACGATGGGTGTGCATCAACAGGCTGTGGCCCATGGACCATGCAGGGATAGAAGCCTTGTTCAATGGCTTCATCTCTGGACCTGGGTTGAAGATTCTTGTATAGGATGTCTCCCCACGGTCTCTTGATGGCATTTTTCTCAGCATATTCCTGGGTTACAAATCGGTATTTGAACCATTGTTCTGCCCAATATCTTCGAATCCATTGGATTCGGGTCTTGCGCTGATTGTAATCCTCTTCAGGATCTGTCTTGTACAGTTCTGAGAGGTCATCTGGCAGATCTCTAGATGTTTCTCCATGACGCTTTCTGCCACCCTTCCTTGCTGATTTCTCTGAAGCCATGAACTTTAAACTGAAAGGCTTCAACACGTTCAAAGGCTTCAAAGATTTTCGCTTGCTGGACAAACAGGAACTTGCTTCGGGAGAATTTATGTGATGCTGTAAGAATTCTGCAAATGAATGCAGACTATGAGAACCAAGGGATTCTCCCACGGACATGTACCTGTGACAGCATTAAGGTGCGAGGGAAGGGGAAGAGGTATATGCATTCTTAGAAGATTTTGAATATAAATCAGTTTAGAAGACATTGACCTCATCGTGCGAAGACATTCACTCATAGATAAGGAGTTGGTTCCAGATTTGTACGAATCCAGAGATCAGTACAAGTGAGGAATCTAACTACTTTGTGAAGCATAAGTGAATATACTAGGCATGTTATGAGATGCAGTATGAGAGAGATCTAACTTGTGTGAATAGAAATTGCTTGTGGTAGAAAGTGACAAAGCCATAGGATCAACAGTGCCGTAAAAAGGAAGTTTTATTTACCACACTAAGAACTGCTAGACGGAGTGAAAGATGAGGCCGAGCAGTTCGATCTTTCGTGCCCTAACTTGGCGATGGAGGACACCTACGGCGACGGCGGAGAGGACAGTGTCCACGGTCAGCGTGAAGACGGTGTCGGAGAGGTTGCGGCAGCGAAGCGCTTCGTCGCCGGCGTCGTCGAGGGCTAGCGGCGGCACTAGGGTTCGTGCGAGAGTGGAAGAAGAGATAATGACCGTCGTGAAGTGTGTATTTATAGGTACAGGGGTGACACTGCGTTATTACACAGGTGCCCCTGGCGATTCGCATCTGAGGAACACGTGGCCATTGTGCGGAATTTTGGGGTTTGTTCCACGTCCCACGCACGCCTGGATTGTCGGGTGGTCGTTCCTACTTCTCCGGGTTTCATGTGGAGGAATGAGCATTGAAAACGGACTTAATGGTTGTCTCTGTATCTTCTGCTGACAAGGACGCAGAGAAGACATTCGACGGTTTCAATAGAATGCATATGATTTGTAGAGGTAAATTTTGAGATAGAAAGCATAGAGAGGTTAGGGTCCGATCACATTCACTTAGTTCAAAAGATTCAACAGGAAGACATAGCTATAAGTGAATGCTGTAGAGGACAAAACACTAGTATATATATATAATCAACATAGTGAAGATAATCATGAAGACATGTTGAGATTGAAGCCAAACCAAATGTGAAGACATAGCAAGGTAACGCCATGAGTGAAACACTTCAAAATAGAACATTTGGTGGTGGCGTTACCCACCGTATAGGAAGTATTAGACCCAGACACGGCGCACAATTATCGTGGCGCTCCGAAGTCAAATTCCACATTAATGTATTCACACTTAGAATGTAAGCCTTCATTGCTTGAAGATATACTTTACTTCGTGTGTTGCACATCTAAGTCATCAATAGGCATAAGTGTTAGGATGTGTGCCTGATCACAGGACATTTGAGGATTCCAAGATATTTAGCTCACACCGTAACTTGCAAAACCTCTTCTCATCCAAGGGCTTGGTGAAGATATCTGCCAATTGCTCTTTAGTGTTGACGTGTATGATATCAATATCTTCCTTCACAACATGATCTCTGAGAAAGTGATGACGAATTTCAATGTGCTTTGTCTTCGAGTGCTGAACTGGGTTGTTGGCAATCTTGATGGTGCTTTCGTTGTCGCAGTAGAGTGGCACTTGCTTCAGATGAATGCCATAGTCCTTGAGCGTTTGCTTCATCCACAGAAGCTGAGCGTAGCAAGATCCAGCAGCAATGTATTCAGATTCAGCAGTGGAGAGAGATACACAGTTCTGCTTCTTTGAAGACCAACATACAAGTGATCATCCCAGAAAGTGACATGTGCCTGATGTAGACTTGCGATCAACTTTGTCACCAGCATAATCAGCATCCGAGAATCCAACCAGATCAAACTCTGAGCCCTTTGGATACCATAATCCTAGAGTTGGGGTGTGAGCCAAATATCAAAGAATTCGCTTCATAGCTAAGTGATGCGACTCCTTTGGTGCCGCTTGGAATCGAGCACACATGCAAACACTAAGCATAATATCTGGCCTAGATGCACATAGATAAAGTAAAGAACCAATCATGGAGCGGTATACCTTTTGATCGAACTCTTTACCATTGTCGTCAGGACCCAGATGATGCTTGGCTGGCATTGGCGTCATGAAGCCTTTGTAGTCTTGCATACCGAACTTCTTCAGGCAATCTTTGAGATACTTCTCTTGAGATATGAAGATGCCGTTGCGTTGCTGTCGTATTTGAAGACCGAGAAAGAACTTCAACTCTCCCATCATAGACATTTGATATTGCTCTTGCATCATATATCCAAACTCTTCACTGTACTTCTGATTGGTGCAGCCGAATATAATGTCATCCACATATATTTGGCACACAAACAGTTCACCATCATATGTCATCGTGAAGAGAGTGGGGTCGAGAGAACCAGGTATGAAGCCTTTGCTCTTCAGGAAGTATTTGAGTGTGTCATACCAGGCCCGAGGGGCTTGTTTGAGGCCATACAGTGCCTTGTTGAGCTTGTATACCATGTCAGGATGTTTTGGATCTTCAAAGCAAGGAGGTTGTGCAACATACACTTCTTCTTCAATCTTGCCATTGAGGAAGGCGCTCTTCACATCCATTTGATAAAGAAGTATGTTGTGATGATTTGCATAGGCCAGCAGTATGTGTATGGCTTCAAGTCTAGCCACAGGAGCAAATGTTTCATCGAAGTCAATGCCTTCGACTTGAATATATCCTTGAGCAACGAGATGAGCTTTGTTTCTGACAACTTGACCATGCTCATCTTGCTTGTTGCGGTATATCCATTTGGTGCCTATTATGTTGTGCTTCCGAGGATCAGGGCACTTGACCAGTTCCCATACATTATTCAGCTCAAACTATTGAAGCTCGTCTTGCATAGCTTGAATCCATTCAGGTTCCATGAAGGCTTCTTCAACTTTCTTGGGTTCTGTTATTGAGACGAATGCGAAGTGCCCACAGAAATTTGCTAGCTGAGTTGCCCTTGAACGAGTGAGTGGACCGGGTGCATTGATGCTATCGATTATTCTTTCAATCTGCACTTCATTGGCAATGCGAGGATGTATAGGGCGAGGATTTTGCTCTTGTTAATCATTGTCGTTGTTAGAAGGAATGTCTTCAGGCTGAGCATTGTCTTCAGGTTGATCAGGTGCTGAGATGATAAGTTCTTCTTCAGGATGAGCTTCAGAAGGTATAATTTCTCCAGTTCCCATTAGCTTGATTGATTCACTGGATGGAACTTCATTTAGCACATTTGGTAGTTGCTCTCTTTGTGAACCGTTGGTCTCATCGAACCGCACATCCACTGTTTCAACCACTTTGTAATGAAAGAGATTGAAGACTCTGTAGGAGTGTGAATCCTTTCCATATCCAAGCATAAAACCCTCATGTTCTTTTGGTGCAAACTTTGAGGTGTGATGTGGGTCCTTGATCCAGCACTTGGCGCCAAATACTCTGAAGTAACTGACATTTGGCTTCTTGCCAGTAAGGAGCTCATAAGATGTCTTGTTCAGAAGCTTGTGAAGATAAACATGATTGATTGTATGGCATGCAGTATCAATGGCTCCAGGCCAGAATTTTCTTGGAGTCTTGTATTCATCTAGCATCATTCTGGACATCTCAATGAGTGTTCTGTTCTTGCGTTCGACGACCCCATTCTGCTGTGGCGTGTACGGGGCTGAGAATTCATGTGTGATGCCCAAGGTATCAAGATATGTATCAAGGCCTGTGTTCTTGAATTTAGTGCCATTGTCACTTCTGATATGCTTTATCTTGGCGCCATAGTTGTTCATTGCTCAATTGGCAAAGCATCTGAAGACATCCTACACTTCAGTCTTGTAAAAGATTATGTGCACCCAAGTATATCTAGAATAATCATCAACAATGACAAAGCCATAGAAACAAGCAGTAGTAGTAAGCGTTGAGTAATGAGTGGGACCGAAAAGATCCATGTGAAGCAATTCGAAGGGTCGAGTAGTAGTCATGATTGTCTTTGAGGGATGTTTGGCCCTCGTCATCTTTCCTGCCTCACAGGGACCGCATAAGTGATCTTTCTTGAACTTGACGCCCTCGATGCCTATGACATGCTTCTTCTTTGCCAGGGTGTGGAGGTTCCTCATGCCAGCATGCCCAAGCCTCCGATGCCAGAGCCAGCATTCAGAAGCTTTTGCTAGAAGACATACGGCAAGCTGTGGTCCTGCTGAGAAATCTACCACGTACAAATCATCTTTTCGATACCCTTCAAATACTAGAGACTTGTCAGATTCCATTAGAACAAGGAAACGATATTTTCCAAATATTACGATCATGTTTAAATCGCAAAGCATTGAGACAGACATTAAGTTGAAGCCAAGGGATTCAACAAGCATGACTTTATCCATGTGTTGATCCCTTGAGATTGCAACTCTACCTAGACCCAATACCTTACTTTTACCAGTGTCAGCAAATGTGATGTGGCTCTTGTCGGATGGACGTAAGGTTGAGTCCATAAGAAGGCTTCTTTTGCCAGTCATGTGATTTGTACACCCACTATCAATAATCCATTCTGAAGACGCTGGTGTCGTACCCTACAATGCAGTTAGGGGGATTGGCTTCACGAAGAGCATTGTGAAGCAAAAACATTTGACGAACCAGTGGGTTATGAAAGCCTAGATCCAGATTAGGACTAATAGGGAGAGTAGCAAGCGAATCAGGAACGAAGTACATAGTAAGACCATTCGGGCATTTGATCTTGCGCCCTACAAGATGTTTAAGGTCCCCAGCAATAGCGTCAGACGATTTTGGTTTTCTGCTGGAGACCTTTCCCTGCAAAAGAGAGTTAAGCTTTCTTAGCCACCCACATCTTCAAGGGTGGCTTAGAAGCAATAAGTCTAAGTGCAGCATCTGAGATCTTTGGCTTTGGAGCCCTAGCAAACAGTCTTGCATGTGGACAATAGTACTCATAAGAATATGCAGAATAGTTCTTGGTCTTATGAACATGGCGGTTTGATGAACCGCTCTCATATTCATATGCCTGAGTATGGTTTCCCTGCAAAACATTTGCGTTAGTGTGACTCAGGTGAGTCCTCTGTCTGTATGAAGCCTTTGGACCGTATGAAGCCTTTGGTGTGAGGTTTGTCTTCTTCACGTGAGGTGTCATGATGACATTCACAGGAAGATTCTCCAGACACCTTTTCGGAACCCAGATCTTCTTCATAGGCGGTCCATTCCTGCAGTTAGTACCAATGTACCTGGCAAACACTTCACCATTCTGATTCTTAAACAGTTTATAGTTTGCATCAAAGGATTCATCAATGACAATGGGGTTAGCACAAGTGAACCCAGATAGAGTGGATGGATCTGCTAAAAATTCCTTTGCAGCAACCCATGTTGTTTTGGGGTACTGCTCAGGTTTCCAGTAAGAGCCATCAACATTCATTTTCCTTACGAACCCAACACCCTCTTTCCTCGGGTTTCGGTTCAAAATCTGCTTTTTGAGGACATCACATAGTGTCTGATGCCCTTTAAGACTTTTGTACATCCCTGTTTCAAGCAATGTCTTCAACCTAGCATTCTCATCAGCAATAGCAGTGGAATCCTCAGCAGAGGGGTTAGTTCCCACATCAACAGTTGAAGATATTGCAACAGTAGCAGCAGTAGAACATTCAGCAACAGTAGTAGCATTATCACGCTCAATGAATTTAAGACATGTGGTTCAAATCCTTCCTGAGCAGAGCTGATCTATTCGGCGCGAAGTGACTCGTTTTCCTTTTGAAGATCTTCACGAGCCGCTCTCAATTTCTCAAGATCTTCTTCCTTTGAAGATAATCATAGGAAAGCTTTTCATGAGTTGTTGAGAGAGTTTCATGACGACTTTCAAGTTCCTCATACTTAACGTGAAGATTTTTTATGTCTTCAATTAAGGATTCAGATCGAGTCATTTCAGCACCTAATAGATCATCGCTTCTGTCTAACAGTTTTTGAATATGTTCCATAGCTTTCTGTTGTTCAGTTGCAATTTTAGCAAGTGTTTTGTAGCTGGGTTTTGAACCACAATCAGAGTCATCCTCACTAGATGTTTGATAGTGAGTAGTGCGTGTGTTTACCTTGGCACCGCGTGCCATGAAGCAGTAGGTAGAAGCGGAGTAGTCCTTGTCATTTGCATCGGTATCGGTGATGAAGTCATTGTCTTCAGTGTTGAAGATGGACTTGGCAACGTATGCTGTAGCCAGACTTGCGACACCTGAATCGGACTCCTCCTCAGACTCCACCTCCGCCTCCTCAGAAGCGGACTCCTCCTCTGAATCCATTTCCTTGCCAACAAACGCACGTGCCTTGCCAGATGAGCTCTTCTTGTGTGATGAAGACTTTGAGGAAGACTTGGAAGAAGACTTTGAGTATTTCTTCTTCTTCTTCTTGTCATCAGAGTCATATTCCTTGCTCTTCTTCTTCTTTTTGATCTCATTGTCCCACTGTGGACACTCAGAGATGAAGTGGCCAGGTTTCTTGCACTTGTGACATGTTTTCTTCTTGTAGTCGTGAGCAGAAGCTTCATCATTCCTTGAGCTTGACCGGGAAGACTTTCTGAAACCTTTCTTCTTGGTGAATTTTTGGAACTTCTTCACAAGCATAGCAAGTTCCCTTCCAATGTCTTCAGGATCATCCGAACTGCTGTCAGATTCTTCTTCAGATGAGGAGACAGCTTTTGCCTTCAAGGCACGAGTTCACCCATAGTTTGGACCGTAGATATCTCTTTTCTCAGAAAGCTGAAACTCATGTGTGTTGAGCCTCTCAAGTATGTCAGACGGATCGAGTGTCTTGAAATCAGGACGTTCTTGAATCATCAGGGCTAGGGTGTCAAATGAACTATCAAGTGATCTCAGTAGTGTTTGACGACTTCATGTTTGGTGATCTCAGTAGCGCCGAGGGCTTGAAGCTCATTTGTGATGTCAGTGAGTCGGTCAAATGTGAGCTGGGCATTCTCATTGTCATTTCGCTTGAAGCGGTTGAAGAGGTTGCGAAGGACACTGATTCTCTGATCTCTCTGGGTTGAGACGCCTTCATTGACCTTGGAGAGCCAGTCCCAGACCAGCTTAGATGTTTCCAAAGCACTCACACGGCCATACTGTCCTTTGGTCAGATGACCACAGATGATATTCTTGGCAGTAGAGTCCAGTTGAACGAACTTCTTGATGTCAACAGCAGTGAAACCTTCTCCAGCCTTGGGAACGCCGTTCTTGACGACATACCATAGGTCGACGTCAATGGCTTCAAGATGCATGCGCATCTTATTCTTCCAGTAGGGATATTCAGTTCCATCGAAGACGGGGCACACAGCGGAGACTTTAATTATCCCTGTAGTCGACATAGCTAAAACTCCAGGTGGTTAAACCGAATCACATAGAACAAGAGAGTACCTTGCTCTGATACCAATTGAAAATGCGTTATATCGACTAGAGGGGGGCTGAATAGGCAATTTTTATGAAAATCTTCAAAACGTGGAAGTTTCGAAGACAAACGATAGAAATAAACCTATTACCATGCAGCGGAAGGTAGACTACACTAGGCAAACCATAGTCAAGTATTCAATGAAGTGAAAGCACAATGACTAATAGCAGCTAGGTAGTAAGGATCAGGTAGGAAGATATTATGAAGCCAAACGGAACACGCAGTCACTCAGTGAAGACAAAAGATAATGCAATCATACAATGACTTCACAAGGACCAACAGTAAGTAAAGGGAAGGGTAGGATGAAACCAGTGACTCGCTGAAGACAATGATTTGTTGGACCAGTTCCAGTTGCTGTGACAACTGTACGTCTGGTTAGGGCGGCTAGGTATTTAAACCTGAGGACACACAGTCCCGGACACCCAGTCCTGAACACGCAGCTCAGGACACCCAGTCCTCACCGTATTACCCTTGAGCTAAGGTCACACAGACCTCGCCCAATCACTCTGGTAAGTCTTCAAGGTAGACTCCCAAACCTTCACAGACTTCGTTCACCGGCGATCCACAATGTCTCTTGGATGCTCAGAACGCGACACCTAACCGGCCGGAGGATTCACAGTCCTCAAGTGTAATAAGTCTTTAGATCACACAGACAAGAAGACTTAAGTGATGCCTAACACTCTTTGGCTCTGGGTGGTTAGGGCTTTATCCTCGCAAGGAATTCTCTCTCAAAGGCTTCGAGGTGGGTTGCTCTCAAACAACAAAATCCGTACTCTAACTCTGAGCAGCCAACCGTTTATGGTTGTAGGGGGTGGGCTATTTATAGCCACTAGGCAACCCGACCTGATTTGTCCGAAATGACCCTGGGTCACTAAGGAACTGACACGTGTTCCAACGGTCAGATTTCAAACTCACACGACAACTTTACTTGGGCTACAAGCAAAGCTGACTTGTCTCACTCTGGACAACATTCGCTCTCATAGTCTTCACTCAAAGACATTGGTTTTGGTTAAGCATCACTTCAGTCATTCTGACTGGTTCTCTTGGACCCCACTTAACAGTACGATGGTTCCTATGACTCAACAAAGAAGAAGAAAAAGAACTATGAAAGATCTAAGTCTTCGAGCTCCATAGGCTTCATGCGATGTCTTCTCTTGTCATAGTCTTCAATGTGAATATCTTCATATACCACCTTTGACATCAATGTCTTCATACATTTTTAGGGGTCATCTCTAGTAGGAAAACCGAATCAATGAGGGACTTCTACCTGTGTTATCCTGCAATTCTCACAAACACATTAGTCCCTCAACTAGGTTTGTCGTCAATACTCCAAAACCAACTAGGGGTGGCACTAGATGCACTTACACTAATAGCAGCTAGGTAGTAAGATCAGGTAGGAAGATATTGTGAAGCCAATCAGAACAAGTAGTCACTTAGTGAAGACAAAAGATAATGCAATCATACAATGACTTCACAAGGACCAACAGTAAGCAAAGGGAAGGGAAAGATGAAACCAATGACTCGTTGAAGACAATGATTTGTTGGACCAGTTCCAGTTGATGTGACAACTGTACGTCTGGTTGGGGAGGCTGAGATTCAACTCAGAAGACCTCGTCTTCACCTTATTCCCCTTGAGCTAAGGACACCCATTCCTCACCCAATCACTCTGGTAAGTCTTCAAGGTAGACTTCCAAACCTTCACAGACTTCGTTCACCGGCGATCCACAATGACTCTTGGATGCTCAGAACGCGACGCCTAACCGGCTGGAGGATTCACAGTCCTCAAGTGTAATAAGTCTTCAGATCACACTGACAGGAAGACTTAAGTGATGCCTAACACTCTTTGGCTCTGGGTGTTTAGGGCTTTATCCTCGCAAGGAATTCTCTCTCAAAGGCTTCGAGGTGGGTTACTCTCAAACGACATAAGCTGTACTGTAACACCCTCGATGCGGCTCTATCTCCCACGTGTCGAAGCACGACTTAGAGGCATAACCGCATTAAAAGCAATGTCGCAAGCGAGGTAATCTTCACACAACCCATGTAATACATAAGGGAAAGAGATACATAGTTGGCTTACAATCGCCACTTCACACAATACATGAATAAAGCATTACATCATCCAAATACAGTCAAGGTCCGACTACGGAACCAAAATAAAAGAAGAACCCCAAATGCGACAAAGGTCCCCGATCGACCCCAACTGGGCTCCACTACTGATCAACTAGAACGAAAACAACACAAAGGACAAGATCTTCATCGAGCTCCTCCTGAGCTTGGTTGCGTCATCTGCACGGTCTCATCGGCACCTGCAAACTGGTTTTGGAAGTATTTGTGAGTCACGGGGACTCAGCAATCTTGCACCCTCGCGATCAAGACTATTTAAGCTTATAGGTAGGGTAAAAGGTATGAGGTGGAGCTGCAGCAAGCGACTAGCATATATGGTGGCTAACATACACAAATGAGAGCGAGAAGAGAAGGCAAAGCACGGTCGATAAAATATGATCAAGAAGTGATCCTAAAACAACCTACGCCAAGCATAACTCCAACACCGTGTTCACTTCCCGGACTCCGCCGGAAAGATACCATCACGGTTACACACGCGTTTGATGCATTTTAATTAAGGTCAACTTCAGGTTTTCTACAACCGGACATTAACAAATTCCCATCTGCCCATAACCGCGGGCACGACTTTCGAAAGTTCAAAACCCTGCAGGGGTGTCCCAACTTAGCCCATGACAAGCTCTCATGGTCAACGAAGGAATAGACCTCCTCCCGAGACATTCCGATCAGACTCGGTATCCCGGTTCTACAAGACATCCTCGACAATGGTAAAACAAGTCCAGCAAAGCCGCCCGATGCGCCGACATCCTGATGGGAGCTGCACATATCTCGTTCTCAGGGCAACACCGGATGAGACATCCTACGAGTAAAACCAGCCCTCAAGTTTCCCCGAGGTGGCCCCGCAGTCTACTCAGTTTGGACCAACACTTAGACAAGCACTGGCCCGGGGGGGGGGGTTAAAATAAAGATGACCCTTGGGCTGGCCTAACCCAAGGGAAAAAGAGGCTAGGTGGCGAATGGTAAAACCAAGGTTGGGCCTTGCTGGAGGAGTTTTATTCAAAGCGAACTGTCAAGGGGTTCCCATTATAACCCAACCGCGTAAGGAACGCAAAATCCGGGAACATAACACCGATATGACGGAAACTAGGGCGGCAAGAGTGGAACAAAACACCAGGCATAAGGCCGAGCCTTCCACCCTTTACCAAGTATATAGATGCATTAATTAAATAAGATATATCGTGATATCCCAACAAAATATCCATGTTCCAACATGGAACAAGCTTCAATCTTCACCTGCAACTAACAATGCTATAAGAGGGGCTGAGCAAAGCGGTAACATAGCCAAACAACGGTTTGCTAGGACAAAGTGGGTTAGAGGCTTGGTTTAACAATATGGGAGGCATGATAAGCAAGTGGTCGGTATCGCAGCATAGGCATAGCAAAAGAGCGAGCAACTAGCAAGCAAAGATAGAAGTGATTTCGAGGGTATGGTCATCTTGCCTGAAATCCCGCAAGGAAGAAGAAGGAGTCCATGAAGAAGACAAACGGACGTAGACGAACGGGTCCTCACAAACGCGACGTTACCGGAACCAACCCGAAGAAGCAAACACCGGAAAGAAGCACACAACATAGTAAACAACCAACACATAAACATGGCATGATGCACAACCAAGTATGATGCATGTCCGGATTAAAGAGGCATGGCATGGCAAAGAGCACAAGCAACCCTACAAATTAAGTGGAGCTCAATATGCAACAAGTTGCATATTGACGAAACACCACATCAATTATTTAGTTCACTCCTGCTTATGTACCCAACCAAATTAAATGTTGTTAAGCATGGCAAGGGGTCTAGCATAACAAACTATACCATCTAAACAATTTAAATGGGGCCAGATATAATAAACAACAAAACCGGTAAATCCCCATATGCATTTAGCAAATTAATGCAAACAACAAATTAAACATTTTAATTGTTGTTATCATGATACGGATGACATGAACAAGTTTATGCAAATTTTTTTATTAAAAGTTGACAAGAGCATTATGAAGCATTTGTCACCGTGGTGGAAAGGAAAGGGGTGCCACGGCAACTGTAACGAAAACGGTGCCACGGCAACATATCGGTTATCAGGTAGCCCACGGGGATACCGGTGCAAAAGGAAAAGTGACGGGAGCATGCAAGAGATGGTGGGGTGAGCCCGGTTACCGGGTTCCCACGGGTCGATGACGGTGACAAGGCAAAAGAGGGGCAACATGCACCGACAATTCGAGCACGGAGCAAACACGGGCATCTCTTACATCACACATGCATTCGTTCATAGGCGGTCATCTCGGGGTTATACCTTCGAAGCGTGCGATATCGGAACGGATCAAGTTCGTAGAGGGAAGTAGACGTTCTCGCAATGGCGGTAGTGGAAGTAGTTGTTCACGCGGCGGTAGTCGAACTTGACGATACCGTTACACGGATCTTCGACAACGGTTGTTGTTCTATGCATCGGGCATCATGGTACTAGCCGGCCGTTCTTAGCGGTTCCAAAGACGGCGGCAGATGAACATGACGCGTCGTTGTGGTACTTATTGGTCTCGGTCGAGGCGGCAAAACGTAGTCGTACTTGAGGTGGCCTTGACGATCCCAAAAATGTTCCTGCTCGAGAAGGCCTCTGTCTTGGTCTTCACCGGCGTGGTACTTGGCGAAAAGGATCCCCGAAGGCGGCCTCGCGTCCCTGGATTCGGTGACCTTGGCAACGACAAAAAAAAGGTAGCGGGGCAGCGAACGGAAGGCGAAGCACGGGCAGGAGGTGATGCGGTTCGTCCTCCTCGTCCTAGACATGTCGAGGCAGGGGAGGTCTTGGCGCTGGGCGCGGGCACACACACCTCCAGCGGGCATGCTGGAGGCAGGAGGCGAGGCAAGGCGTCGGAGCAAGGGAAGCAGCAGCAGGAGTAGAGGCGGAGGCAAGCTCGCCGGCAACAGAGCAGCAGCGACCTGAGGTCAACCGCAGGAGGTGGAGGAGGAGCTGAGGACGGGGAGGCCGGTGTGGTCGCGTGCACAGGGCAGCGACATATCGAAGAGCAGACGGCGGAGGCAGGAGAGCTGCCCTTTCTCTCCCTCTGTCTGAAGGTGTGGTGCAGGAGGAGGACGAATGGAGAAGAGATCGGTAGGAGAGGGGGTTGCGGCGCTGAGGGGAAAAGGTGGAGGGAGGTCGGCTCGCTAGGGTTACAGGCGGGCGCAACCAGGCCTTGGGCCACTGGAGGCTGGGCCTGGGAGGTCCAAGAGGCCGGACTGGCTGGCCGGCCCGGAGGAGAGGGCGACGGCTGGGCTGAGGCCCTGCACACACACACACTCTCTCCCCTAGACTAAACTCTCTGTTTATTTAAATAAACAGTTCAATAAAAGAAAAAGGCCAGGGAGCTAGAAGAGGAGTTTTTCAGATATAAAAATATCCTCAATCTTCTGGAACTAAACTCTATTTGATAAAATTGCCTTGGACATTTTTAGAGGTAGAAAAATAAAACAAGTTTAAATATGATTCAAACTTGAGGCATTTTTGAACCTAACCAAAACAACTCCAAAAGATCTGAAATCTGACAGAGAGGTTGAAGGCAAGGTCGAGAAATTATAGGAAAATTATGAACATTAATAGAGAAGGGGAAAGTGGCCCTTGCAAAAGAAAGGATCGAGAAGGAAAGGAGAAGGAGATGATGCATGTGACAAAGGCATGTGATTATTTGCAAGTGTGTTATGGGTGATTCCAAGTTATTGGAATATAATTTATATAGCTCCCTAAAATATTGGGAGAATATGTTTTAAAGAGTAATCACCATAGTGAATATCCGTCGATTTAAATGGACCAAAGATCCATGCAATTTATTTAGTTGAGATAAGAAAAGAAATGACATGATGCAATGCACATGATGCAAAGATGAATGCAATGAACCAAACAAAACACACAAGGAAACCCGGAAACCCTGGAAGGCATCTGAAGCTCCGGTCTTGGGGCGTCACACGTACTCTAACTCTGAGCAGCCAACCTTTTATGGTTGTAGAGGGTGGGCTATTTATAGCCACTAGGCAACCCGACCTGATTTGTCCGAAATGACCCTGGGTCACTAGGGAACTGACACGTGTTCCAACGGTCAGATTTCAAACACACACGGCAACTTTACTTGGGCTACAAGAAAAGCTGACTTATCCAACTCTGGACAAGATTTGCTCTCATAGTCTTCACTCGAAGACATAGGATTTTGGTTAAGCATCACTTCAGTCATTCTGACTGGTTCTCTTGGACCCCACTTAACAGTACGGTGGTTCCTATGACTCAACAAAGAAGAAAAAGAACGATGAAAGAACTAAGTCTTTGCGCTCCATAGTCTTCACGCGATGTCTTCTCATGTCATAGTCTTCAATGTGAATTTCTTCACATACCACCTTTGACTTCAATGTCTTCATACATTTTTAGGGGTCATCTCTGGTAGGAAAACCTAATCAATGAGGGACTTCTACCTGTGTTATCCTGCAATTCTCACAAACACATTAGTCCCTCAACTAGGTTTGTCGTCAATACTCCAAAACCAACTAGGGGTGGCACCAGATGCACTTACAATCTCCCCCTTTTTGGTGATTGATGACAAACTGGTTGAAGTTTTCAATGGGGAATAAAATATGTGAAATTGTAAAGGATTGGTTATTGTCTTCATAAGTGGAAAAGGCTCCCCCTGCAGATGTGCATATAAGTAATTTGCTTTTGGTATGCAAATGCACATGGCAGGTTGTACTTGTAGAGATCCTCTTCAACTTATGATGACAATTCATCATGCATGAAAAGTATGTGAAGATAATGACATGCATAATGAAAAATGGACGTCTGCAAAATGATCTAAGTGCGGAATTTATCGTCGCACATGCGGAATTTATCATCGCATCACAGTAAAGCAAATAAGTAGAAGACGACCATCGAGTTTGAGTGTTACAACTCAAAGAACCAAATGTATCAAAATGCAAGAGTTGTAAACACTAGGCAAAATATAAAGCAACCGCCCATATGGACCCGCTTGAAGACTATCAAACTCATATGCTTCTCCCCCTTTTGTCAGTAAGGACCAAAAAGGTTTGAAGACATAGAGCATCTACTCGTTCCCATGAGGAGTAGGTGAAGCAGCAAGGTCGTCGGTGTTGCTAGGCGGTGCAGATGAACTCGGGGCAGTGTTGATGCATGCAGAAGTAGGGGGCGGTGAAGTAGCATCGTCTTTGTCATCGATCACTCTGGCATTCACAGTTGCCGCAGAGGAACAGAACTCAGAGTCTTCAAGAGACGGAGTTCGTCGCAGCACAATCCTTCTTGGAGGTATTGAGTCAAACTTGAAGCGTTCAGAGAAGCCATCCTCTTGAAGATCATCCTCAGAGCACATAAGCGTCAGCCCTTTCCATGTACGCCGACAGGTTTCATGGGCAACAAAGGCATTCTTGGTGGCAAGATTGCGAATCCTGTTTACGTCTACCAAGAGGCTTTGCATTTGGCGCTTCAGCCAGTCATGATGCCTATCTTGTTTCTGATGAAGGGCAACCAGAAGCTCTCGATCATTGAGAACACAGGATCGCTTCTTGGGCCGTTGGGCAATGGTGCTGTCAGTGGCTTCAGTGAGGGCACGATGAGGTGCACGTGTAGTGCTAGCCAGAGGATAAACACGAGATATTGCTTGAACTCCTTCAATGTTTTGAGAGAAGCTTTGATTCTCAGCATTTTGAAGACTAAGAGGCTCCTTGGCAGGCTCTGGATAGATGGCTTCAACTGACATATCGACGTCAGGTAGAAAGATCCGATGATTGCGAGCAGAGGGCTGATAGGTGACAACTGAGTGCAGTTTGATCAGCCTCATTATCCATGGAGCGTAAAACTTCAAGCCAAAAATGTTAGATCCTGATGTAGTAAGCTGGCGAATAAAGAAGTCTTGTGCATTGAAGCTTTTGCCATGAAGAATATGAAAGACCAACGTCTTCATTGCGCCTTCTAGCTTGGCATGTGGATAATGTCCTTTGATGGGCCAGAGAGTTCGCCTTATGATGTGATAGATAGTACGTGGCAGATACTCAAGGTCTTCAACAAAGAACTCCTTAGGATATTCAACATCTGGAGGCAAAGGCTTCATCATGCTGAGTGTCGAGGATATACCCCGTGGCGTAAACCGGCCGGAAGCATAACTCGGCCGTCTGGACGACTCACTGGTAACCCGCCCGGAGCTTGGCGCGGTTCATGGGCTACCCGCCCGGTCTTGGCGGTTCATTAGTAACCCGGCGGGCGGGTCAGATGGATGACGAGGCCCATGGCCCAGAAGGCCGGTTCACGTTTAATGGTGGGCCGGTTTATGAGGAAAGCACAAGGAATATTCCCTTACAAAGGAAGCAAGACTAGGACTCCACTTGTAATAGAGTAATCCTAATCCAACTAGGACTAGTCATGTAAACCGCCCCTTCAACATATATAAGGAGGGGCAGGGCTCCCCAAAGAGGAACAAGTTACAAGCAACAAGAAACAATCTTAGGGCTAGACACAAAGAGGAGAGCCGGTTTACGGCAACTTCCCCGTGATGATAATGAGACCTAGCCTCAAACAGCATGTAGGGTTGTTACCGGATGATGTTTCCCGGGGCCCAAAGCTGTCTAAATCCCTGTCTTGTGTTGTGTCTCTCGATTCCGCTCAACCCCTTTCAAGCTACCACATAGATGCGTTGGCCTCACGACTAAGTCCTTACACTAGGACATCTGACATGACAATTCCACGACACTGAGCATCTGACTCATAGTGGGCTTAGGTTTGTGGAAGATGCTTTCCATAGCAGCACTGTGAAGCTGACAACCAGGTTCATACAGATCTCCTGGAGTGGGCAGGCTAGTAAGTTCAATGATATCAAAGGCTTTAGCTTCATGATGAACATTGCCTGTCATCCACTCAAGGACCCAAGTCTTCGGATCCCTGTTGTAGCCACGGATATGAAGAGTGGCATAGAATTGGAGCAGCAATTCTTCATTCCAGTGCTCCTTATCAGTGACGAACTGCAGCAAGCCAGACTCTCTGAAGCAATCCAAAGCTTCTTCCAAACAGGGCAGACCAGTTATGGCTTCAGTGTCAAGACGCATATGTGGGAAAATGCGACCTTGATTGTACAGAATGCATGAGTAATAACTTCGCTGCTGATAGCTCCAGAACCGATCAGAAGATATTCTTGCCTTTGAGTAGGGGTTCTTGGCGCTATTGAAGAAGGTGTTGTGTGCCTTGAAGCCATTGATATTGAATGATCCGGGTGCAGATGCAGTGACTAGAAACCTGGGCAACCTTGCTATTGGCTTCTGAACCTGAGGCCTGTGCTCAATGTGATAGTCAAACCGAGGACCAGCAGCAGGAGGAGGAGTCAGAAAAGGCCATTTGACAGTGACAAGTTGGCCATAGTTGAATTCTTGCTCGATAGTGTGTGGCCGAGGTGGCGGAACAGGAGCAGTGGCATTAACAGAGGCGTTAGGCTGCACAACAGAGGCTTCAAGAGCAGTTGCATCATTGGCTTCATTGACTTCTGGCACATTGGTTGGTGCAGGCTCCACATTTGCTTCATCCATGACTATGTCATTGGCTTCATTTGTGTTGGTGGTGGCAGCCTCAAGATTCTCAACCTCCACTTGATGTGCTGGAGGGTCGGGCATAGACACGTTCTCCTCGAGAACAGCTTCTTCAGTAATGGGGGGAGTAGGGACACGTTCTTCTTCTTGTTTGTCGTCGGCTGATGCAGCCAGAATGTCTTAAGCAGCTTTAGCCTCAGACTCGAAGACATTCACAGTAGGAGTGGCATCTGGAAACACTTGACATGCAACAGATTGTTGGGGCACTTCTCCTTCTGGAACGCTCGAAAGAGGGACTTGAGGCCTTGGTCCTTTGCGAAGCCTGCGTAGTGCTGGCGACACCTGTGGAGATGGAGTTGGCTGGGCCTCAAAGTCATCTTCTTCTTGCACTGATGGAGTTGCTTGCGGTTGGGGAGAGCTTGGAGTGTCTTGTCTCTGTGGGTGATCATCCCATGATGCATCCTGAGCAGTTGGCGTCAGAGGACGGCCAATGCTGATGAGTTCGCTGTGCGTGAGCACAGACGATGATACCAGTTGGTGCTCGATCTGAGGAAGGACTTCATCATCTTCCACATTGTCATTGTGACCAATGTCTTTAGCAGCGGTGGGATCAACTGCTGGAATGTCTTCAGCGTCATGAGCCTCTGTGGAAGCAGGCTCATGAACAACCAGTTGGTGCTCGTGGTGTTCAGATGCAGGGCGAACCATTGAGATGAGTTCAACAACTAAGGGCTCTGTGGGAGCAGCCCGATCCTTCTTGGTCTTGCGCTTCTTCTTAGAGGGAGCGACATCAGAAGCTTCAGGATTTTTCCTTTTTCTGGCTTCAGCCTCAGCAGTCCTCGTCTTCTTCAGTTCTGAAGCGGTTGACCTGACCTTTGGCTTCGAGCCAGTCATGCTGCTTGGGAAGACTATGCGAGGTTCTTCCTGCCTTGAAAGTGCAGATTGATCTGTTGATGGCTTCTTCTTCTTTGCAGCCATTCTTGGGTCGATGCCAGGACGACCAAGACCCTTGCGCTTCTCAGCCTCATTGTAGCCTTGCACACACTTGTCAGCCAGGCTCTTCATGCGCTCATGAGAACCTTTAGCTTCTTCACGCTTCTTGAGAAAGGCTTCGTTGAGCTCGTGCAACATAATCTTAAAGTTTTTCACATCTTGCACACTGAGCTTGGCCATGTGCTTCTTGAACTGAGCTTTCTCATAGTCGATCTTTTGCTTCAGTTCAATGATGCGCTGAACTAGAGATAGCTCAGAAGCAATGGAGCCAGTGAAGGCGACACTGAGGCCAATTGGAAGTTGCAGGTCTTCAAAGCTGAGGTTGGGCGTGTCAAACCACTCATCGATGAAGTTATGGATGATTGCCACATCAAAGAGAGGCAGATCATTGAAGATCTCTGCTTCTTCCTTGCTCTTGATCAGTTGCTCAAGAGTGTCATCTGCAAGATCTTCATTGCTGGAGAGATCAATGGCGTCATTACGCAGAATAGCAGCAGCAGTCAGTGCCTGATCAATACTCTTTCTCATCTCGGTCTTCTTGGAGATGCGCGATAGATCTTCAGACTGCACACTGTCTTCAGGAGGTGCGGTAGCCAGTGGCTTCTCCTGTAAGATTTTTGGTGCTGAGGCAGACTTTGAAGCTTTAGGCTTCTTCAGCTTCGTTGGCTTTGGTGGTGCAGGCGCTTCATCAGATTCAGCATCATTTGCAGGCTCATCCACGGCTGTCCCTTGAACCATGATATGAGTGATGAGACCTGCCAGGTTGTAGAAGGGCCCAACAAGATTGGGTTCAGCTTCGCGGGTGCCATCGGCACGGGGAGCAGAAGGACCAGGGTTGAAGTCTAGTCCCAATGACTTCTTGTTCTGCTTAGCCGAATTCTTGGCAAACTGGAAGTTGCGCTTGAACATATTGTCGTCACGACACCATAGCAATGACGATGGGTCAGCATCTGCAGGCTGTGGTCCACGGACCATGCAGGGATAGAAGCCTTGTTCAATGGCTTCATCTCTGGACCTGGGTTGAAGATTTCTGTATAGGATGTCTCCCCATGGTCGCTTGATGGCATTCTTCTCTGCATATTCCTGGGTCACAAACCTATACTTGAACCATTGCTCAGCCCAGTACCTTCGAATCCATTGGATTCATGTATTGCGCTGATTGTAATCCTCTTCTGGGTCTGTCTTGTACAACTCTGAGAGGTTACCAGGCAGATCTCTTGATGTTCCCCCTCGACGCTGTCGGCCACCCTTCCTTGCTGATTTCTCTGTAGCCATGAGCTTCAAACTGAATGGTTTCAACACGTTCAAAGGTTTCAAAGGCTTCCGCTTGCTGGTCAAACAAGAACTGGCTTCAGAAGAATTTATATGATGCTGTAAGAATCCTGCAAATGAATGCAGACTATGAGAACCAAGGGATTCTCCCACGGACATGTACCTGTGACAGCATTAAGGTGCGAAGGAAGGGGAAGAGGTCATATGCATTCTCAGAAGATTTTCAAGATAAATCAGTTTAGAAGACATTAACCTCATAGTGCGAAGACATTCACTCATAGATAGAGAGTTGGTTCCAGATTTGTACGAATCCACGAATAAGTACAAGTGAGGAATCTAACTACTTTGTGAAGCATAAGTGAACATACTAGGCATATTATGAGATGCAGTATGAAATAGATCCAACTTGTGTGAACAGAAACTGCTTGTGGTAGAAAGTGATGGATCTATAGAATCAAAGGGGCTATAAAAAGGAAGTTTTATTTACCACACGAAGAACTGCTAGACGGAGTGGGAGAGGAGGCCGAGCAGATCGATCGTCCGTGCCCTAACTTGGCGACGGAGGACACCTACGGCGACGGCGGAGAAGACGATGTCCGCGGCCGGCATGAAGACGGTGTCGGTGATGTCGCGGCAACTAAGCGCTTCATCGCCAGCGTCGTCGAGGGTGAGCGGTGGCGCTAGGGTTTGTGCGAGAGTGGAAGAAAGGATAATGACTGTGGTGAGGCGTGTATTTATAGAGACAGGGACGACACATTGTTATTACATAGGTGCCCCTGGCGATTCACATCTGAAGGACATGTGGCCATCATGCAACATATCAGAGGTTGTTCCACGTTCCCACGCACGCCTGGATTGTCGGGTGGTCGTTCCCACTTCTCCGGGTTTCAGGTGAAGGAATTAGCATCGAAAACGGACTTAATGTTTGTCTCTGTATCTTCTGCTGACAAGGACGCACAAAAGATATTCGACAGTTTCAATAGAATGCATATGATTTGGAGAGATAGAGTTTGAGATAGAAAGCATAGAGAGGTTAGGGTCCGATCACATTCACTTAGTTCAAAAGATTCAACAAGAAGACATAGCTATAAGTGAATGCTGTAGAGGACAGAACACTAGTATATATATATATATAATCAACATAATGAAGATAATCATGAAGACAGGTTGAGATTGAAGCCAAACCAAATGTGAAGACATACCAAACGTAACGCCATGAGTGAAACACTTCAAACAGAAAATTTTGGTGGTGGCGTTACCCACCGTATAGGAAGTATTAGACCCAGACACGGCGCACAATTATCGTGGCGCTCCGAAGTCAAATTCCACATTAATGTATTCACACTTAGAATGTAAGCCTTCATTGCTTGAAGATATACTTTACTTCGTGTGTTGCACATCTAAGTCATCAATAGGCATAAGTGTTAGGATGTGTGCCTGATCACAGGACATTTGAGGATTCCAAGATATTTAGCTCACACCGTAACTTGCAAAACCTCTTCTCATCCAAGGACTTGGTGAAGATATCTGCCAATTGCTCTTTAGTGTTGACGTGTATGATATCAATATCTTCCTTCACAACATGATCTCTGAGAAAGTGATGACGAATTTCAATGTGCTTTGTCTTCGAGTGCTGAACTGGGTTGTTGGCAATCTTGATGGTGCTTTCGTTGTCGCAGTAGAGTGGCACTTGCTTCAGATGAATGCCATAGTCCTTGAGCGTTTGCTTCATCCACAGAAGCTGAGCATAGCAAGATCCAGCAGCAATGTATTCAGATTCAGCAGTGGAGAGAGATACACAGTTCTGCTTCTTTGAAGACCAACATACAAGTGATCGTCCCAGAAAATGACATGTGCCTGATGTAGACTTGCGATCCACCTTGTCACCAGCATAATCAGCATCCGAGAATCCAACCAAATCAAACTCTGATCCCTTTGGATACCATAATCCTAATGTTGGGGTGTGAGCCAAATATCGAAGAATTCGCTTCACAGCTAAGTGATGCGATTCCTTTGGTGCCGCTTGGAATCGAGCACACATGCAAACACTAAGCATAATATCTGGCCTAGATGCACATAGATAAAGTAAAGAACCAATCATGGAGCGGTATACCTTTTGATCGAACTCTTTACCATTGTCGTCGGGACCCAAATGATGTTTGGCTGGCATTGGAGTCGTGAAGCCTTTGCAGTCTTGCATCCCAAATTTCTTCAGGCAATCTTTGAGGTACTTCTCTTGAGATATGAAGATGTCATTGCGTTGCTGACGCATTTGATGACCAAGGAAGAACTTCAGCTCACCCATCATGGACATCTGATATTGCTCTTGCATCATATATCCAAACACGTTAGTGTATTTCTGATTGGTGCAGCCGAAGATAATGTCATCCACATATATTTGGCACACAAACAGTTCACCATCATATGTCTTCGTGAAGAGAGTGGGGTCGAGGGAACCAGGTTTGAAGCCTTTGCTCTTCAGGAAGTATTTGAGTGTGTCATACCAAGCCCGAGGGGCTTGTTTGAGGCCATACAGCGCCTTGTTGAGCTTGTACACCATGTTAGGATGTTTTGGATCTTCAAAGCCAGGCGGTTGTGCAACATACACTTCTTCGTCAATCTTGCCATTGAGAAAAGCGCTCTTCACATCCATTTGATACAGAAGAATGTTATGATGATTTGCATAGGCCAGCAGTATGCGTATGGCTTCAAGTCTAGCCACAGGAGAAAATGTTTCATCGAAGTCAATCCCTTCAACTTGAGTGTACCCTTGAGCAACGAGACGAGCTTTATTTCTGACAACTTGACCATGCTCATCTTGCTTGTTGCGATATATCCATTTGGTGCCTATTATAATGTGCTTGCAAGGATCAGGACGCCTAACCAGTTCCCATACATTATTCAGCTCAAACTATTGAAGCTATTCTTGCATAGCTTGAATCCATTCAGGTTCCATGAAGGCTTCTTCAACTTTCTTGGGTTCAGATATTGAGACAAATGCGAAGTGCCCACATAAATTTGCTAGCTATGTTGCCCTTGAACGAGTGAGTGGACCTGGTGCATTGATGCTATCAATTATTCTCTCAATCTGTACTTCATTTGCGACACGAGGATGCACAGGACGAAGATTTTGCTCTTACTGATCATTGTCATTGTTAGAAGGATTGTCTTCAGGCTGAGCATTGTCTTCAATTTGATCATTGTCTTCAGGTTGATCAGGTGCGGAGATGATAAGTTCCTCTTCAGGCTGAGCTTCAGAAGGTATGATTTCTCTAGTTCCCATAAGTTTGATTGATTCACTGGATGGAACTTCATCTAGCACATTTGGCAGGTGCTCTCTTTGTGAGCCGTTAGTCTCATCGAACCGCACATCCACTGTTTCAACCACTTTATAATGAAAGAGGTTGAAGCCTCTATAGGAGTGCGAATCCTTTCCATATCCAAGCATAAAACCTTCATGTGCTTTTGGTGCAAATTTTGAAGTGTGATGTGGATCCTTGATCCAGCACCTGGCACCAAATACTCTGAAGTAACTGACATTTGGCTTCTTGCCAGTAAGGAGCTCATAGGATGTCTTGTTGAGAAGCTTGTGAAGATAAACACGGTTGATGATATGGCATGCAGTATCAATGGCTTCAGGCCAGAACTTTCTTGGAGTCTTGTATTCATCAAGCATCGTCTGGGCCATCTCAATAAGTGTTCTGTTCTTGCGTTCCACGACGCCATTCTGCTGTGGTGTGTACGGAGCTGAGAATTCATGTGTAATGCCCAAAGTATCAAGATAAGTGTCTAGACCAGTGTTCTTGAATTCAGTGCTGTTATCACTTCTGATGTGATTGATCTTGACGCCATAGTTGTTCATGGCTCGATTGGCGAAGCATCTGAAGACATCCTGCACTTCGGTCTTGTAGAGGATTATATGCACCCAAGTATATCTTGAATAATCATCAACAATTACAAAGCCATAGAGACAAGCAGTAGTAGTAAGAGTTGAGTAATGAGTGGGACTAAAAAGATCCATGTGGAGTAGTTCGAAGGGTTGAGTCGTTGTCATGATTGTCTTCGAGGGATGCTTGGCCCTCGTCATCTTTCCTGCTTCACAGGCACCGCATAAGTGATCCTTCTTGAACTTGACGCCCTCGATGCCTATGACATGCTTCTTCCTTGCAAGGGTGTGGAGGTTCCTTATGCCAGCATGCCCTAGCCTCCGATGCCAGAGCCAGTATTCAGAAGCTTTTGCTAGAAGACATACGGCAAGTTGTGGTCCTGCTGAGAAATCTACCATGTACAAATCATCTTTCTGATACCCTTCAAACACTAGAGACTTGTCAGATTCCATTAGTACAAGGCAACAATATTTTCCAAACATCACAATCATGTTTAAATCACAAAGCATTGAAACAGACATTAAGTTGAAACCAAGGGATTCAACAAGCATGACTTTATCCATGTGTTGATCCTTTGAGATTGCAACTCTACCTAGACCCAATACCTTGCTTTTACCAGTGTCAACAAATGTGATGTGACTTTTGTCAGATGGTCGTAGTGTTGAGTCCATAAGAAGGCTTCGCTTGCCAGTCATGTGATTGGTACACCCACTATCAATAATCCATTCTGAAGCAGCTGGTGTCGTACCCTTGGCACCGCGTGCCATGAAGCAGTAGGTAGGAGCGGAGTAGTCCTTGTCATTTGCATCGGTGTCGGTGATGAAGTCATTGTCTTCAGTGTTGAAGATGGACTTGGCAATGTATGTTGTAGCCAGACTCGCAACGCCAGAATTGGACTCCTCCTCAGACTCCACCTCCGCCTCCTCAGAAGGGGACTCCTCCTCTGAATCCATTTCCTTGCCAACAATCACACGTGCCTTGCCAGATGAGCTCTTCTTGTGTGATGAGGACTTTGAGGAAGACTTGGAAGAAGACTTTGAGTATTTCTTCTTCTTCTTGTCGTCAGAGTCATATTCCTTGCTCTTCTTCTTCTTCTTCTTGTTCTCATTGTCCCACTGTGGACACTCAGAGATGTAGTGGCCAGGTTTCTTGCACTTGTGGCATGTTCTCTTCCTGTAGTCATGAGTAGAAGCTTCATCATTTCTTGAGCTTGATCGTGAAGACTTTCTGAAGCCTTTCTTCTTGGTGGATTTTAGGAACTTCTTCACAAGCATAGGAAGCTCCTTTCCAATGTCTTCAGGATCATCAGAACTGCTGCCAGATTCTTCTTCAGATGAGGAGAGAACTTTTGCCTTCAAGGCACGAGTTCGCCCATAGTTGGGACCGTAGATGTCTCTTTTCTCAGAAAGCTGAAACTCATGTGTGTTGAGCCTCTCAAGTATGTTAGACGGATCGAGTGTCTTGAAATCAGGATGTTCTTGAATCATCAGGGCTAGGGTGTCAAACAAGTTGTCAAGTGATCTCAGGAGTGTCTTGACGACTTCATGCTTGGTGATCTCAGTGGCGCCGAGAGCTTGAAGCTCATTAGTGATGTCAGTGAGTCGATCAATGTGAGCTGGACGTTCTCATTGTCATTTCTCTTGAAGCGGTTGAAGAGGTTGCGAAGGACACTGATTCTCTGATCTCTCTGGGTTGAGACGCCTTCATTGACCTTGGAGAGCTAGTCCCAGACTAGCTTAGATGTTTCCAAAGCACTCACGCTGCCATACTGTCCTTTGGTCAGATGACCATAGATGATGTTCTTGGCAGTGGAGTCCAGTTGAACGAACTTCTTGACATCAGCAGCGGTGACACCTTCACCAGCCTTGGGAACGCCATTCTTGACGACATACCATAGGTCGACATCAATGGCTTCAAGATGCATGCGCATCTTATTCTTCCAGTAGGGGTATTCAGTTCCATCAAAGACGTGGCAAGCAGCGGACACCTTAATTATCCCTGCAGTCGACATAGCTAAAACTCCAGGTGGTTAAACCGAATCACACAGAACAAGGGAGTACCTTGCTTTGATACCAATTTAAAGTGCTAGTGATTGACTAGAGGGGGGGGGGGTGAATAGGCGATTTTTATGAAAGTCTTCAAAACATGGAAGTTTCAAAGACAAACGATAGAAATAAACCTATTACCAAGCAGCGGAAGGTAGACTACACTAGGCAAACCATAGTCAAGTATTCAATGAAGTGAAAGCATAATGACTAATAGCAGCTAGGTAGTAAGATCAGGTAGGAAGATATTGTGAAGCCAATCAAAACAAGTAGTCACTCAGTGAAGACAAAAGATAATGCAATCATACAATGACTTCACAAGGACCAACAGTAAGCAAAGGGAAGGGAAGGATGAAACCAGTGACTCGTTGAAGACAATGATTTGTTAGACCAGTTCCAGTTGCTGTGACAACTGTACGTCTGGTTGGGGAGGCTGAGATTCAACTCAGAAGACCTCGTCTTCACCTTATTCCCCTTGAGCTAAGGACACCCAGTCCTCGCACAATCACTCTGGTAAGTCTTCAAGGTAGATTTCCAAACCTTCACAGACTTCGTTCACCGGCGATCCACAATGACTCTTGGATGCTCAGAACGCGATGTCTAACCGGCTGGAGGATTCACAGTCCTCAAGTGTAATAAGTCTTCAGATCACACAGACAGGAAGACTTAAGTGAAGCCTAAAACTCTTTGGCTCTGGTGTTTAGGGCTTTATCCTCGCAAGGAATTCTCTCTCAAAGGCTTTGAGGTGGGTTGCTCTCAAACGACAAAAGCCGTACTCTAACTCTGAGCAGCCAACCGTTTATGTTTGTAGAGGGTGGGCTATTTATAGCCACTAGGCAACCCGACCTGATTTCTCCGAAATGACCCTGGGTTACTAGGGAACTGACACGTTTTCCAACGGTCAGATTTCAAACACACACGACAACTTTACTTGGGCTACAAGCAAAGCTGACTTATCCAACTCTGGACAAGATTTGCTCTCATAGTCTTCACTCGAATACATAGGATTTTGGTTAAGCATCACTTCAGTCATTCTGACTGGTTCTCTTGGACCCCACTTAACAGTACGGTGGTTCCTATGACTCAACAAAGAAGAAAAAGAACAATGAAAGAACTAAGTCTTCGCGCTCCATAGTCTTCACGCGATGTCTTCTCATGTCATAGTCTTCAATGTGAATGTCTTCACATACCACCTTTGACTTCAATGTCTTCATACATTTTTAGGGGTCATCTCTGGTAGGAAAACCGAATCAATGAGGGACTTCTACCTGTGTTATCCTGCAATTCTCACAAACTCATTAGTCCCTCAACTAGGTTTGTCGTCAATACTCCAGAACCAACTAGGGGTGGCACTAGATGCACTTACAAAAGGTTGGGCCTGTGATTTGACGGCTCATTAGTCATTATTACTGAGGCGCGACGACTGGGGTGACTCTCCCCTAGAGTTCTACATGATGTACTATTAATTTGGTGCATGACAAGTGGACTAGGATAGTTGACGTCCCACATGTTGGTGAACGGAAGTATTCTTTCTGATATCCAGGAGGATCAAGGAAATCACGTGGTATAGTATCACTGCTGATTTATATTTATTTTTTATTTTTGATGAAAGCCAGCATTTCAACCCTTACGATGGAGGAGTGCAAAACATGACACGTGCTGGATGTCCCACACGTCGGCGAAAGGAGTGGGACATGAACATCATGGTAGAGCGTCTCCACTTCTTGCACTTCTAGGTCGGAGACCACACGTAGTACTAGTATATAACGATACAAAGTGCGACCCGGAGAGACAGACGCGTGTAGTTGGAAGGTCTCGGACCATACACATAAACAAATATCCAACCTAATATGTGCCTGCAATTAAGATAGTAGAGTACTTAGGCATGTACATCATAACATCACCATGCATTGCACGTACGACATTTAGTGGTAGTAAGACAAATGGCTACATGCCATGCAGGTTCATACTATTTGTGCCTGGCTACTTCACTTACCGAGCTACATTAATCAGGTTCGTACATCCCTGGGTACATGTCCGTATTATAGTTCCAGTCCTACGTGTTCTTCATAGATGTCACGATCCATAACGGTGGGCAACGGGAGTCCATATCATCGTAGCTTCTTAGTGTGCCTCCCCACGATGGAGATTCATCCAAACTGAAGCGGCATAGATGAAGGATAGGGGCGTCCAAGATATGAATCCGTCGGTGCGCAATGAAAACGCACCCGTCTTGTTTCTTCATGAATGGTAGGCCATCGGTGTCGTGCACGGAAGTTGGCATCGTTTTCACTATGGGGTAGTGATACGTCTCCAACGTATATATGATTTTAGAATGTTGCATGCTATTATATTATCCATCTTGGATGTTTTATATGCATTTATATGCTATTTTATATGATTTTTGAAACTAACCTATTAACCTAGAGCCCAGTGCTAGTTTCTGATTTTTCCTTGTTTTTGAGTTTTATAGAAAAGGAATACCAAAGGGAGTCCAATCGACGTGCTAAATTTTGATGATTTTCTATGGACCAAAAGAAGCCCCCCGGAGTAAAATAGTTGGGCCAGAAGAGTCCCGAGCCATCCACGAGGGTGGAGGGCGCCCCCTGCCTCTTGGATGACTCGGAAACCCCCCTGACGTGAGACCGACACAAAAATTCCTATAAATACAGAAACCCCCGAAAAGAAACCTAGATCGGGAGTTCCGCCGCCGTAAGCCTCTATAGCCACCAAAAACCAATCGGGACCCTATTCCGGCACCCTACCGGAGGGGGGATCCATCATCGGTGGCCATCTTCATCATCCCGGCGCTCTCCATGACGAGTGACGAGGATGGAGTAGTTCACCCTCAGGGCTGAGGGTATGTACGAGTAGCTATGTGTTTGATCTCTCTCTCTCTCTCTCTCGTGTTCTTGATATGGCATGATGTTGATGTATCGCGAGCTTTGCTATTATAGTTGGATCTTATGATGCTTCTCCCCCTCTATCTTCTTGTAATGGATTGAGTTTTCCCTTTGAAGTTATCTTATCAGATTGAGTCTTTAAGGATTTGAGAACACTTGATGTATGTCTTGCATGTGCTTATCTGTGGTGACAATGAGATATTCACATGATCTACTTGATGTATGTTTTGGTGATCAACTTGCGAGTTCCGTGACCTTGTGAACTTATGCATAGGGGTTGGCACACTTTCGTCTTGACACTCCGGTAGAAACTTTGGGGCACTCTTTGAAGTTCTTTGTGTTGGTTGAATAGATGAATCTGAGATTGTGTGATGCATATCGTATAATCATACCCACGGATACTTGAGATGACATTGGAGTATCTAGGTGACATTAGGGTTTTTGTTGATTTGTGTCTTAAGGTGTTATTTTACTACGAACTCTAGGGATGTTTGTGACACTTACCCTACAATAATCTCTTCGTTTGTTCTCCGCTATTAGTGACTTTGGAGTGACTCTTTGTTGCATGTTGAGGGATTTTTACATCATCCAATTATGTTATCCTTGTTGAGAGAACTTGCACTAGTGAAAGTATGAACCCTAGGCCTTGTTTCAACGCATTGCAATACTGTTTGTGCTCACTTTTATCATTAGTTACCTTGCTGTTTTTATATTTTCAGATTACAAAAACCTATATCTACCATCCATATTGCACTTGTATCACCATCTCTTCGCCGAACTAGTGCACCTATACAATTTACCATTGTATTGGGTGTGTTGGGGACACAAGAGACTCTTTGTTATTCGGTTTCAGGGTTGTTTGAGAGATACCATCTTCATCCTACGCCTCCCACGGATTGATAAACCTTAGGTCATCCACTTGAGGGAAATTTACTACTGTCCTACAAACCTTTGCACTTGGAGGCCCAACAACGTCTACAAGAAGAAGGTTGTGTAGTAGACATCAAGCTCTTTTCTGGCGCCGTTGCCGAGGAGGTTAGTGCTTGAAGGTATATCTTTAGATCTTGCAATCGAATCTTTTTATTTCTTGTTTTATCACTAGTTTAGTCTACAAAAGAAAACTACAAAAAATGGAACTGAGGTTACCTCATATGCTTCATTTTTTAATATCTTTCGTGAAAATAAGGATTCCGATAATTGCGCCAAAGTGTTAGAAAAAGAATGCATTGAAATGTTTGGCACTAAATCTTTGGATGATGAGCATGATTGCAATGTTGTTAGTATAAATTCTTTGAATATCCATGATGCTAATGATATGTAAAGCCACAAGCATGGGATGTTATGTTTGATGAAGATGATATTTTTTATCCCCCAAGTTTTGATGAGAAAATTTATTATGATGAAAGCATCCCTCCTATCTATGATGATTATTGTGATGACACGTATGCTATAAAGAATAATTATATTCATGAAACTTATCATCATGATTTTAACTTTCAAGTGGATTATGCCTCACATGATAGTTATTTTGTTGAGTTTTCTCCCACTACTATTCATGAGAAGAAATTTGCTTATGTGGAGAGTAATAAAAATTCTATGCTTGTAGATCATGAAAAGAATTCTTTATGTGATGGTTATATTGTTGAATTCATTCATGATGCTACTAAAAATTATTATGAGTTAGGAATATATGCTCGTAGGAATTGCAATAATATCAAGTTTCCTCTCTATGTGCTTAAAATCTTGAAGTTATGCTTTCCTATGCTAGTTGATTCTTGTTCCCATAAATTGTTTGCTCACAAAATCCCTATGCATAGGAAGTGGGTTAGACTTAAATGTGCTAGTAATATTCTTCATAATGCTCTCTTTATGTTTCAATTCTTATCTTTTATGTGAGCATCATTAAAATCATCATGCCTAGCTAAAAAGACATTAAAGAAAAGCGCTTGTTGGGAGACAACCCAACATTTATACCTACTGTTTTTGTGTGTTCACATGATTATGCTACTGTAGTAATCATGTTTTATAGCTTTTATTTCAATAAAGTGCCTTTGGGATGGCTTACGGTGATAGTTGATTTGATCCTGCTGAAAAACAGAAACTTTTGCGCCTAGGAGATTAGTTTTAATTTTTGTAACATCCCAATTTTCAATTTGGATGTTATACATAGGTCATCATATGCATATCATATTTTATTTGCATTTTGTTTGTGATCCTAGAAAGCTTAAGCAACTCAAGGACCCAAGGAGAGAGTTGGAGGTTTCACAAAATTTTCATATTTGAAATTTCTCAAATTTGAAAAGAGGATCAAAATTGATTTTAATATTTTCTCTCCAATTCTTTCTAATAAAAGAGAGAAGATAAAATGACTTCTTCAAATGAAAGGAATATTGGATAAGAAATTTTAATATCAAATTAAAATTTTATTTGTATTTAATTTGCTATTTTATTTGAATTAGAAAAATATGCATTTTTTGAAAATTGCATTTTACGCCAGAAAAATGTTCACCTTGTTCTAAATATTAGACTTAGATGGTGAAAATTGTTTATGGTATTTTTAAAATTTTCTTTTATATTTTATTAGGATTTTTCTTTTGGGCGATTTTTTTAGAAAAGTTCGTCGCCCGACTCGGCCGAAGGCCCAGCCGAGCCAGCCCAAAGCCGCGCCGCCATCGCCCGAGGGAGTCCGAGCCGGACTCCCCATCGCCGCCCCCTCGCCCAAGCAGCTCCCCCCGCCCCTTTATAACCGGAGGCCGGCCCCCCTCTGCTCAACCCGCGCCGCCACCACCTCCACCGCAACCCGCGCCGCCGCCACACGCCATTGCTGCTGCCGCCCGCCGCCCGCGTTGCTGCCCGCGCCGCTGCCCGCCGACACCGTGCCCCCCCCCGCCGCCACCCGCGTTGCCGCCCGCGCAACTGACCGCCACCGTGCCCCGCCGCTGCTGCCTTACCAGAAACGGCCGCCGACCCCGCCGATTTTCGCCGGTTTTTAGGTATAAACCTAGATCGGGTTTTTAGGGTTTTGTCGGTTTATTTTTTCGGTTCATCGGGTTCAGATAGGTTTTATTTTTTTGGGTCCGCTAGTTAGCAAACGTTCTCTGTTTAGTTCGTTTTAACGAACGGATTCGTTCGTTTTGTTCTGTTGGCGAACATTCGTTCGTTAGATTTTTTTCTTTTTATTTTATTTTTTGGCCAGGGACCTATCCACGAATACTTTTATCACAAATTAGTCCCTGATCTTCAAACCCTCGTCACTTCTTGCTCATTTATCCAAATCAAGTGAATCCAACGCCAAAATCTTCGTCTTGTTCCCCTCTTTCCAGATAATCAACTTGAACATAGTTTTGACAAATTAAAATTTGGTATCAAGCAGATTTGAATTCGAACTTCTTTTGATCGTAGTTTGAGTTTCGTAGCTCCGATTTGATTGTTTCTTTTTACAAAATCGAAGGTCTTCAGTTGAACTTTCAGTTTGGATCTTTTCTTTTGAGTTTTACCCTGCATCTTATGCTTGAGTGCTTATGTACGCTATTGTTTGTTTATGATAGAGTTTCCGAAGTGCGAAGCATGCTACTCCGAGTCACTAGGGTTTTCAGATCGTTAGTAAGGCAAGTAACACTTTGATCATATCCCTTATTACCCAGTTTTTATGCATTAGTTTCAATCCTCAAACATTGCATTAGTAGGATCTGTTTAACATGTGGGTATTGGGAAGTAGTTGTTGAGGTAGTACCTATTGCCCTTTTATTCAAACCTTGGGAGTTACTACGTTACGCTTATTATACTTTGCTATGCTATGCTCGTAGACGTGGTTTGGTTTGAGTGATTCATGACAGTTGTGAGTATTATTATGAACTAAGGGATTACTTAATGTGGCTAATTTAACATAAATCTGGGTGGATTGGGTTGTGGGCACCTGGGGAATCCAGTGCTCTCCAAGGAGATCCTGGGGTATCCGTGTGATCATCCTATGGTTCGCCACCCAGGCTCAAAGGGATCATTATGTTATTCATGCTGGAAACTTCCGTGTGCAGCCACAAGCCACTACGGGCTCTGGCATAGTTGAGTAAGTTGTGGGAAACCTTTCCATGATGGGCTAGCAGATGTAGGGGATTGTAGGTGTACCGGCCTATCTATCGGTTAAGGGGACCTCTTCGGAAACACTGTGTCTCGGTCATCCGTTTCTCAAACACCATGCAGTGTGAGAAATGCAACGGAGGAGATCGATTCTTGTGGGGAAAAGTGCGCAAACCTCTGCAGAGTGTACAAACTAATCATTGTTAGCCGCGTCCCCGGTTATGGACATCTTGAGTATCTAGTGCTTGAATTATTATGTTGATCTCATCACTTTGCTTAATTAATTTGTGGGGTTATTGATTACTAATTTGGGATTGAGATGGGGTTACCATCCTCAATGTTTTTCAACAAACTTTGTAGTTAAATAAAATATATTCCTTTGTTGTAGGGAAAATTAGCTTTACGCAAAAATTATAACCATAGAGCCTCCACCAGCCATATATGCATATAGTTATAGTTGTTACTTGTTCATTGCTCTATAGTGTTATATTGCCAGCATATTCCATGTGCTGACCTACACAAGCTGCAACATATTATGTTGCAGAGTTTTCAGATGAAGAGTAAGGTGCGCAAGGTCGTTGTCATGCACTCAGCTATGCCGTTGGAGTTGATGGACTCATTTACCCTTGAAGCTTCCACAGTTATCTTATCTAGATGGCCTTCAGCCATATTATTGTAATAAGTACTCTCTTTGAGACATTCGATGTAATAAGTGTGTGATTGCACTCTGTTATAAATCCTCGAGTACTGTGTGTGTCAGCATTACCGATCCAGGGATGACACTTATACACAGAGATTTGACCGTTTGAGGTCGGATCACTACAAGGTGGTATCAGAGCACACGCCGACTATAGGACGCGACCACTAAGATGAACCATATGACACTCTTCTCTACTCATTTCCGACTCTTCTCCACTTTCCACTCTATAGATGGCGGACCCAAGGAACAAGTTTGCTCAACCGGATGAAGACACCCCTTTTGGACGACACTTGAAGGAGGCCACTAAGTACCTGAGCATCGGAATACCAAGCTTCACGGGGACCTACAACGAAACTCTACCTGAAGAAGAGCGCTGGACAATTCAAGTACATGTTCCAGGAAGGACATTCACACCAGTTACTGAGCCCATAGAGTTTTCCCTTGATGCACCAACCTGGAGTCTAGGAAAGAGCTTGGCAGCTCACATCGCCATGGGACACATTGGCGAAGTATACCACAAGGATCTTAAGGACACCATCTACTAGATATGTGGACGCCGAGATGAGAAATGGAAGATGATTTGCACCAGGAGGGATAAATCCATTGCAGCCTACATCCAGGAGCTAAACCAACACATTCGTCGTCAGGAGAACCGGATCTGCGCCAGCATGATAGACATCAAGAAGGTGATGATCCGGAACATGGAGCTAGAAGAGGAACTCAAGTCTACACATGATGGATATGAAGAGGAAATTGCAGTACTACTGGAGAAGAATGAAGACCTGAAGAAGAAGCTAGGAATATTCATGGGAGACCCTGTGCCAGGAGAGACAACCATCCCGAAGACTACATCATCACTGACGACACTGACTCCGACCCCGACAGTGATGATGATTATGAAGATGAAGCTGGAGCAGATATCACGAAGTCTTCTTCCGATCAAAATTTCTAGTGACCACCATATTATCAATAGTATTCCCTCATGTATGTAGTAGTAGTCCGAGTATTTTGTAATGGTAGCTAGATCGATTGTAGGCCCTTGTTTTGAATTGAGTGGTGTGATAATGAATGTGTTTGTCTCATGTGCATATGGGTAGTGATTTCTCCTTAGACCTAACTCTATTCTATATCTCACCCCTCTAAACCTATCTGATGCCTCCGAGACGTGACCCCAGATTTGTCTTCCCACCGAAGCTCACCCAGTTGATCCAACATCAGCATGCCTTGATGCAGCTACTAGTCCAAAACCAAGGCAACAACAACAACAATAACAACCCACCGCCACCACGTCTAGTTGACAATATAGCCCGTTTTCTGAGGTTGAATCCGCCGGTGTTTTCCAGTAGCACCGAGCCGATTGTTGCTGATGACTGGCTCCGCAGGATTGGAAGGGAGCTGACCACCGCAGGTTGCACATATGTTGAGAAGGTGCGCTTTGCCGCACATCAATTGGATGGACCCGCAGCCTCATTGTGGGAGAATTACACGGCCACTTTTCCCATAGCCAATGTCACATGGGATCAGTTTCAGCAAGCTTTCCGCACAACCCATGTCTCAACTGGAGCAATGAGTATGAAGAAGCGTGAGTTTCACAACTTACGCCAGGGAAATCATACTGTGGGGCAGTACGTGGATGAGTTTAGTAAGTTAGCTTGCTATGCCCCAGATGATGTGGCCACAGATGACGTGAAGCAGGAGAAGTTTATGGAAGGGTTGAATGATGAGCTGCGTATGCAGCTGATGGTGGCAACATTCGCTAACTACTAGGAGTTGGTAGATAGGGCCCTCATGATTGAAGGCAAGCAGCAACAGATAGAGAGCCGCAAACGGAAGTATGGACAAGGGAAGTACAATTCTGGAGCTCAGCAAAAGCCTTGCTTTACCCCTAACCCGGGAGGTTACACCAATAACCATGGAGGCCATACTCATAAGGAGGAAGCACACATAACCATAGTAGCCCTAAGAATGGGAATGGGAATGGAGCAAGCAGCAACCAGAACCGTTCCAATCTAGCAACACCCGCTAAGAAGGACCTGAGTCATGTCACCTATTACAAGTGCGGGAAGACTGGACACCACGCCAATGATTGCTCGGAGTTGAAGAATGGCAATGGAAATGGAAACTCTGGGAATAAGCCCAACCCTTTAAACAGATGACAAGTGAACCACGTTAACATGGAGGAGGTTGAAGAACAACCAGATGCAGTTACAGGTAAGTTTTTGATTAAGACATTTACTGCAATTGTTCTTTTTGATACTGGTGCATCACATTCATACATATCGAGGGGATTTGTGGATAAGTATAAGGCTCCCACCAAAGTTCTGAAGACACCTATCTTAGTAAGCTCACCTGGAGCGGAGTATATGGCAAGCAGAGGATGTTTTCAGGTGCCATTGACCATAGGTAGGCATGTTTTCCCCTCAGACCTAATAGTCTTGGAGTCGCAAGGATTGGATGTGATACTAGGCATGGATTGGCTATCAATGTATGGAGGAAATATTGATTGTGCTAGTAAGTCAATTCTACTCACCACCCCGGAGGGAAGCATGATCAAGTATGTGTCTAGGCATGCGCCAAGGAGGACCCAAGTGAATTCCCTCTCGGGAGTTGTTCAGGAAGAAGTGTCTGTTGTGAAGGATTACCCGGATATATTTCCAGAGGAACTACCAGGCATGTCGCCAGATCGAGACATAGAATTTTTGATAGGGCTATTGCCAGGCACTGGACCAATATCAAAGAGACCGTATCGGATGCCCATAAATGATCTGGAGGAAATTAAGAAGAAGATTAAGGAGTTATTGGAGAAAGGTTATATCCGACCAAGTTCATCACCATGGGGAGCCCCAGTGCTCATAGTTGAGAAGAAGGATGGATCTTTGAGAACGGTTGTTGATTATCGAGCATTGAATGAGGTAAAAATCAAGAACAAGTATCCACTACCGGTGATCAATGATCTATTTGACCAACTACAGGGAGCTAAAGTATTCTCCAAGATCGATCTTCGATCAGGATACCACCAGTTGAAGGTCCGAGAACATGATATACCTAAGACAACTTTTACCACACGATATGGTCTATCTGAGTACATGGTCATGTCATTTGGATTGACAAATGCCCCTGCCTATTTTACGAGTATGATGAATAAGGTGTTTATGGAGTTCTTGGATAAGTTTGTTGTGGTGTTCATTGATGATATTTTGGTGTACTCGAAGAATGAAGAGGAAAACAAGGAACACTTGCGCTTAGTTCTTGAGAAGCTCAGGGAACACCAACTGTATGCCAAGTTTAGCAAGTGTGAGTTTTGGTTGAAGGAAGTTGGATTTCTTGGAGATGTTATATCAGGAGAAGGTATAGCTGTATACTCTACCAAGGTTCAGTCTATCACTGAGTGGTTGGCACCCACCTCAGTTGGAGAGATCCGCAGTTTTCTGGGACTCGCAGGTTATTATAGGAGATTCATTGAGAATTTTTCCAAAATTGCGAAACCCATGATAGAGTTGTTGAAGAAGGACACCAAATTCAAATGGACCGAGGATTGTGAGGCTAGCTTTCAGGAATTGAAGAAACGTTTGGTCACAACCCCAGTGCTGATTCTTTCGGATATAGGCAATGATTTCCAAGTATATTGCGACGCTTCTCACTTGGGACTTGGAGGTGTACTTATGCAAGACGGAAGAGTTGTTTCATATGCCTCACGACAGCTTCGACCTCACGAGTTGAATTATGCCACAACTGATTTGGGGTTAGCAGCCGCCAGCCGTAGTGCATGCGCTCATGACCTGGAGACATTTCCTGATTGGAAACCGATGTGATGTGACGGATCACAAGAGTTTGAAGTATATCTTCATGCAGAAGGAGTTGAATCTCAGGCAGAGTAGATGGTTGGAGCTCATAAAGGATTATGATATGAAGTTGCATTATCATCCAGGAAAGGCCAATGTCGTAGCAGATGCTTTGAGCCGCAAGAGTTATATCAATACCCTCGTAAGCGGAGGATTACCGCAGGAGTTAGTCGACGATCTCAAGGAACTTCGTTTGGAGATAGTCCCAAGAGGTTTTGTTGCAGCAATGGAGGTTTAGTCTACATTATTGGGAAATATTCGAGAAGCTTAGAAGGATGATAAATAAATTGCTAAGATAAAGGAGAACATGAGAAAAGGCAAAGCCAAGCGTTTTCGTAAGGATGAGCACGAAACTTTATGGTTTGAGGATCGTGTTTATGTGCCCAATAACGCGGAGATCAGGAAGTTAATAACAAAATCTCAATGAGTAACAACAAATTATCTAAAGTGTGGCAACTTTTCACAATTTTTGCAGTTAGGGAAGTATGATTCCTCTTGCATTCTTTACAGACTATCCTGTTTAGACAGATTGCTGTTATGTTTGCATTATTTGCATATGTTTGCTTGTTTAATGATTCTATTTGAGGATAGGAGTGTTAAATATGTAGAGGCAATTAGTAGGCAATGTCAAATTAGAATTTTAGTGATTTTCTACAGTAGAGAATGATAAGGTTTTGCGTTGATTTATACTAACTTATCTCACGAGTTCTTGTTGAGTTTTGTGTGGATGAAGTTTTTAAGATTCCAGGAAACTATGATATGATAGGAATTAAGGAGACACAAAAGCTCAAGCTTGGGGATGCCCAAGGCATCCCTAGTTAATATTTCAAGAAGTCTCAAGCATCTAAGCTTGGTGATGCCCCGGTAGGCATCCCACCTTTCTTCATCAACAATTATCGGTTAGCCTCGATTGAGCCTAAGGTTTTGCTTCTTCACATGAGATGTGCTATCCTTGCAATGGCATTTTATTTTGTTTTTCTTGCTATTTGAATAAAATACCAAGATTTGAAATTCTTAAATGTTAGAGAGTCTTCACATAGTTGCATATTTATTCGACTACTCATTGATCTTCACTTATATCTTTTGGAGTAGTTTGTCATTTGCTCTAGTGCTTCACTTATATCTTTTTAGAGCATGGCGGTAGTTTTGTTTTGAAGAAATTGTTGAACTCTCATGCTTCACTTATATCATTTTGAGAGTCTCTAAACAGCATGGTAGTTTGCTTTGGTTATGAATTTAGTCCTAATATGATGGGCATCCAAGAGGGATATAATAAAAACTTTCATATAAAGTGCATTGAATACTATGAGAAGTTTGATTCCTTATGATTGTTTTGAGATATGAAGATGGTGATATTAGAGTCATGGTAGTGAGCAGTTGTGAATTTGAGAAATACTTGTGTTAAGGTTTGTGAGTCCCGTAGCATGCACGTATGGTGAACCGTTATGTAACGAAGTTGGAGCATGAGATATTTTTTGATTGTCTTCCTTATGAGTGGCGGTCAGGGACGATCGATGGTCTTTTCCTACCAATCTACCCCCTAGGAGCATGCGCGTAGTACTTCTATTTGATGACTAATAGATTTTTGCAATAAGTATGTGAGTTCTTTATGACTAATGTTGAGTCCATGGATTATACGCACTCTCATCCTTCCACCATTGCTAGCCTCTCTAGTACCGCGCAACTTTCGCCAGTACCATAAACCCACCATACACCTTCCTCAATACGGCCACCATACCTACCTATTATGGCATTTCCATAGCCATTCCGATATATATTGCCATGCAACTTTCTACCGTTTTGTTTATTATGACACACTTCATCATTGTCATAGTGCTTTGCATGATCATGTAGTTGACATTGTATTTGTAGCAAAGCCACTAATCATAATTCTTTCATACATGTCACTCTTGCTACATTGCACATCCTGGTACACCGCTGGAGGCATTCATATAGAGTCATATTTTGTTCTGTGTATCGAGTTGTAATTCTTGAGCTGTAAGTAAATAAAAGTGTGATGATCTTCATTATTAGAGCATTGTCCCATGTGAGGAAAAAAGAGAAAGGCCAAAAAAAAGAGAAAGGCCAAAAAAAGAGAAGGCCCCAAAAAAACAAAAAATGAGAGAAAAAGAAACATGGGGCAATGCTACTATCCTTTTACCACACTTGTGCTTCAAAGTAGCACCATTATCTTCATGATAGAGAGTCTCCTATGCTGTCACTTTCAGATACTAGTGGGAATTTTTCGTTATAGCACTTGGCTTGTATATTCCATCGATGGGCTTCCTCAAATGCCCTAGGTCTTCATGAGCAAGCAAGTTGGATGCACACCCACTTAGTTTTCTTTTTGAGCTTTCAAACACTTATAGCTCTAGTGCATCCGTTGCATGGCAATCCCTACTCACTCACATTGATATCTATTGATGGGCATCTCCATAGCCCGTTCATACGCGTAGTTGATGTGAGACTATCTCCTTCTTTTTGTCTTCTCCACAACTACCTTCTATTCCACCTATAGTGCTATGTCCATGGCTCACGCTCATGTATTGTGTGAAAGTTGAAAATGTTTGAGAAGATCAAAAGTGTGAAAAAATTGCTTGGCTTGTCATTGGGGTTGTGCATGATTTGAATATTTTGTGTGATGAAGATGGAGCATAGCCAGACTATATGATTTTGTAGGGATAAACTTTCTTCGGCCATGTTATTTTGAGAAGACATAATTATTTTGTTACCATGCTTGAAATATTATTGTTTTTATGTCAATATTAAACTTTTGTTTTGAATCTTATGGATCTGAATATTCTTGCTACAATAGAGAAGATTACATTGATAAATATGTTAGGTAGCTTTCCACATCAAAAATTCTGTTTTTATCATTTACCTACTCCAGGACAAGCAGGAATTAAGCTTGGGGATGCTTCATACGTCTCCAACATATCTATAATTTTTGATTGTTCCATGCTATTATATTATCCATCTTGGATGTTTTATATGCATTTATATGCTATTTTATATGATTTTTGGGACTAACCTATTAACCTAGAGCCCGGTGCCAGTTTCTGTTTTTCCTTGTTTTTGAGTTTTACAGAAAAGGAATACCAAATGGAGTACAATTGACGTGCCAATTTTTGATGATTTTTTATGGACCAAAAGAAGCCTCGGAGTAAAATAGTTGGGCCAGAAGAGTCCTGAGCCATCCACGAGGGTGGAGGGCACGCCCTACCCCCTGGGCGCACCCCCTGCCTCGTGGATAACTCAGAGCCCCCTGACGTGAGACCGACACCAAAAATTCCTATAAATACAGAAACCCCCGAAAAGAAACCTAGATCGGGAGTTCCACCGCCGTAAGCCTCTGTAGCCACCAAAAACCAATCGGGGCCCTGTTCCGGCACCCTGCCGGAGGGGGGATCCATCACCGGTGGCCATCTTCATCATCCTGTCGCTCTCCATGATCTCTCTCTCTCTCTCTCTCTCGTGTTCTTGATATGGCACGATCTTGATGTATCATGAGATTTGACCGTTTGAGGTCGGATCGCTACAAGATGGTATCAGAGCACACACTAACTGTAGGACACGACCACTAGGATGAACCATAGGACACTCTTCTCTACTCATTTCTGACTCTTCTCCACTTTCCACTCTATAGATGGCGGACCCAAGGAACAAGTTTGCTCAACCGGATGAAGACACCCCTTTTGGACGACACTTGAAGGAGGCCACTAAGTACCTGAGCATCGGAATACCAAGCTTCACGGGGACCTACACCGCCACTCTACCTGAAGAAGAGCGCTGGACAATTCGAGTACATGTTCCAGGAAGGACATTCACACCAGTTACTGAGCCCATAGAGTTTTCCTTTGATGCACCAACCTGGAGTCTAGGAAAGAGCTTGGCAGCTCACATCGCCATGGGACGCATTGGCGAAGTATACCACAAGGATCTTAAGGACACCATCTACCAGATATGTGGACGCCGAGATGAGCAATGGGAGATGATTTGCACCAGGAGGGATAAATCCATTGCAGCCTACATCCAGGAGCTAAACCAACACATTCGTCGTCAGGAGAACCATTTGTGCGCCAGCATGATAGACATGAAGAAGGTGATGACCCGGAACATGGAGCTAGAAGAGGAACTCAAGTCTACACGTGATGGATATGAAGAGGAAATTACAGTACTACTGGAGAAGAATGAAGACCTGAAGAAGAAGCTAGGAATATTCATGGGAGACCCCGTGCCAGGAGAGGACAACCATCTCGAAGACTACATCATCATCGACGACACCGACTCCGACCCCGACAGTGATGACGATTATGAAGACGAAGCTGGAGCAGATATCATGGAGTCTTCTTCCGATCAAAATTTCTAGTGACCACCATATTATCAATAGTATTCCCTCATGTATGTAGTAGTAGTCCGAGTATTTTGTAATGGTAGCTAGATCGATTGTATGCCCTTGTTTTGAATTGAGTGGTGTGATAATGAATGTGTTTGTCTCATGTGCATATGGGTAGTGATTTCTCCTTAGACCTCACTCTATTCTATTTCTCACCCCTCTAAACCTATCAGATTCTCCCAAGACGTGACCCCGGATTTGTCTTCCCACCGAAGCTCACCTAGTTGATCCAACATCAGAATGCCTTGATGCAGCTACTAGTCCAAAACCAATGCAACAACAACAATAATAACAACCCACTGCCACCACCTCTAGTTGACAACTAGCCCGTTTTCTGAGGTTGAATCTGCCGGTGTTTTCCAGTAGCACCGAGCCGATTGTTGCTGATGACTGGCTCCGCAGGATTGGAAGGGAGCTGACCACCGCAGGTTGCACATATGCTGAGAAGGTGCGCTTTGCCGCACATCAATTGGATGGACCCGCAGCCTCATTGTGGGAGAATTACACAGCCACTTTTCCCATAGCCAATGTCACATGGGATCAGTTTCAGCAAGCTTTCCGCACAACCCATGTCTCAACTGGAGCAATGAGTATGAAGAAGCGTGAGTTTCACAACTTACGCCAGGGAAATCATACTGTGGGGCAGTACGTGGATGTGTTTAGTAAGTTAGCTCGCTATGCCCCAGATGATGTGGCCACAGATGCCGCGAAGCAGGAGAAGTTTATGGAAGGGTTGAATGATGAGCTGAGTATGCAGCTGATGGTGGCGACATTCGCTATCTACTAGGAGTTGGTAGATAGGGCCCTCATGATTGAAGGCAAGCAACAACAGATAGAGTGCCGCAAATGGAAGTATGGACAGGGGAAGTATAATTCTGGAGCTCAGCAAAAGCCTAGCTTTACCCCTACCCCGGGAGGTTACACCCATAACCATGGAGGCCATACTCTGTAACGCCCTGAGACCGATGTGCCAGGTGTCTTCCTGTTATTTGCTATTGTTGGCTTGTCATTTGCTTGCGTGCTTGTGATGTTTGTTTTATTTTATTTTGCATCATGATCATCATTGTTGTTGCATGTTTGTTGAGTGCCTTTTCATATTTTACTTCTTGCATCATGTTCATCGTTTATTATTGCATTATGCCATCCTTGTTTATTTTGCCATGCCTGTCTCTTGTCATATTGCTTTGGTCATTCATATTGTTGCAATGAGCAACATATGCATTACACTCATCCTTATGTTACATGTTACTTTCATGTTGTGTGTGCATCAGCCCTTGCTATCCCTCTCTCAAGCCATGCCCATGTATCATCATCTCTCCCTTCCTTCTCCCTTCATGTTTTTGCAAGTGACATATTTCCCCCCTCCATTCATGTTCATTTATTTCCTGATGATCATACTCCATGCCTTATACCTCTCTATTAAATTTCATTCATTTTGGAGTTATTTTGGTTGGGTTCAAAAATGGCTCAAGTTTGAATTTAATTCAAACTCGGATTATTTTTCTACCTGTTAAAAAAATTGCCAAGTAAATTTATTCAAACCCTGCACATATTCTGGACTCCAGGGATATTCTCATATCTCTCTCAACCCTCTCCATTATACCTGTTCTTTTCTGTCTTGTTTTCTGTCTGAAGAAAAGAGAAGAAGGGAAGCAGCAGTAGCAACTAAGCAGCCCAGCAGAAGCAGCGCTGCTCCAGCCGAGCCGCGGCCCATCTAGCCCAGCCCCACAGCCCACCGATCACCTCCCTGGTAAAATTTTCCCCATGGCCAGTCGATCACCCGCCGACCCCACCTGCCAGCGACTCGTCTCCCTCCTTTTATTCTTCCTCCCTCTCTGTCTCTCACGGTGAAAACCTGAGGGAGCACATGGCCACCGTGGCTAAGCTCACGTCGCGCCCCTCCTATAAAGCCCGCATCCCGCGCCCCCCTAGGGTTTCCCTCTTGCCGCCGCCATCCTTTCCCTTCTCCTGCTCCTCCTTCTTCTTCAAGGGGCAGAAACCAGAGAGCTCCTGACGCATTCCCATGGCTCCACTGCGGCCATAGCCATCCTCTGTCGTCTTCTTCGTTCCAGCTCGACTCGTCTGCGTCGTATTCTTCGTCTTCTTCAAGGCCAAGAGCCAGGAGGGACCAGGGCCGATGCGATCGACTCCCTCCACGACGGCATCATCCCTGCTTCCTCTTCTACACGAAGCCGAACGCCTCCACGAACAGCGCCTTTGCGTCGTTTGCGAGGCCTCCTCCATCGTCATCTTCCTCACCCTCGCTCGTTACCACAAGGACTCCGAGGCTTCCTCCCCGACGTCATCTTCATTATCATGGAATGCCAAGACGCTGTCGCATTCATCTCCTTCTTCCTCGGGTCTGGGACATCGCCGTCGGAATTTGTCGCCGCCCGTCGTCCCCAGCTCGATCGACTCCACCATCCAACCCTACGTGAGCGTCCACACCTCCGCATTAGCTTCTCCCCTTTGTTTGCGCCCTGTTTCATCCATCTCCGTTGAGCTCACGTGCCCCACCGCGGAACCCCGTCGTCGACGAGGAATTCGCTCACTTCCTGTTGCGTGCTGGGTATGAATGGGTTTGCCCCGTTGCCTAGCTTCCATCCGCGCCCTCCGTCGCGTGTTTTGGTTGCCGGAACTACTTCGACGAGCTCCTCCGCCATCCTATATCCCCAGCGCTACCCCCCTCTGTTTTTTTCTCTGCTTCTGCACGCACACAACCCAGGCGAGCGGCAGCTGCTCGTCCATGCCTTGCGCATCCATACCCACAACCTCGCGTCGTTGCTCCACCACACGCACCCTGGCACATTTCTGCACCCCCGGCCCTCTACAACCACAGCAAGGGTTGTTGCTGGCTCCCGTCGCCGGCAAGTCCCCGTGCGCATGCTTTAGTTTTGGCACTGGTCGCGATGCGCACATGTGTTATATTTTGTCAATCTCTATTTGCATCAGGAATACATATCTAGCCCAATGGCTAGCGCAGCCAGTATCCATCCAAGGGGTCTGGGGTTTGATTCCCAGGAGCCCCTATTTTTGCTCTGTTCTTTTATTTCTTTTGCACACACCACAGCCACATGGGGCGAATCCTCATCTGGGCCGCTGCACAGTAATGCTTCGGGCCCGTGCATATTTTTTTCCAGTCTGTGTATTTTAGCATTTTCCAATGCATTTTTATTTAATAAAATGCCATCATCTTGCATTGCTCATATTTAAATAATCATGCTTTTGATTTAAACAAACTATATATGTAAAATGCTTAGAATTTCATCTAGTTTCACATTATGCCATTTTCATGCATGTTTAGAATGTTTAAACTGTTGTTTGCATTAATTTGCTCCTATGTCATGTTAAAATGCTTTAATTCATAACTAAATAACCGTAGCTCCAAATTTAATAAATTTTATATGTAGATGGGGTAGAAAAATGCCTAGTTTAACAGGTGGGTTTACTTTGCATGTTTAACAAATCTAAAATTGTGTTTAGGGCAGAACAGTACCAAACCTAATATATGCATATGAGGATTTTCCGAAATTGTTGTTTGTTGTTTCCGGCCTCATTTAAAGTTGACTAGGTCGTTAGTTTATGTATGCTTCACCTCTTGACATGCTTAACAACATTTAATATTGGTGAGTACATAACCGTGAGAGAACTAAATAATTGATGTGGTGTTTCATCCATATGTAACTCGTTGCATAGTGAGCTCCACTTAATTTGTAGAATTGCTTGTGCACTTTGCCATGCCATGCTTCATTAAACCGGACATGCATCTACTTGATTGTGCATCATACCATGTTTATGTGGTGGTTGTTTACTATGTTGTTTGCTTCTTTCCGGTGTTGCTTCTTCGGGTTAGTTCCGATAACGTCGCGTTTGTGAGGATCCGTCCGACTTCGTCCATTTGTCTTCTTCATGGAATCGTTCTTCTTCCTTGCGGGATCTCAGGCAAGATGACCATACCCTCGAAATCACTTCTATCTTTCCTTGCTTAGTTGCTCGCTCTTTTGCTATGCCTATGCTGTGATACCTACCACTTGCTTATCATGCCACCCATATTGTGAACCAAGCCTCTAACCCACCTTGTCCTAGCAAACCGTTGTTTGGCTATGTTACCGCTTTGCTCAGCCCCTGTTATAGCATTGTTAGTTGCAGGTGAAGATTGAAGTTTGTTCCTTGTTGGAACATGGAGATGTTGTTCCTTGTGGGAACATGTTTACTTGTTGGGATATCACAATATATCTTATTTAATTAATGCATCTATATACTTGGTAAAGGGTGGAAGGCTCGGCCTTATGCCTGGTGTTTTGTTCCACTCTTGCCGCCCTAGTTTCCGTCATATCGGTGTTATGTTCCCAGATTTTGCGTTCCTTACGCGGTTGGGTAATAATGGGAACCCCTTGACAGTTCGCCTTGAATAAAACTCTTCCAGCAATGCCCAACCTTGGTTTTACCATTTTCCACCTAGCCTTTTCTTTCCCTTGGGTTCTGCAGACTCAAGGGTCATCTTTATTTTAACCCCCCGGTCCAGTGCTCCTCTGAGTGTTGGTCCAACCTGTCAGCTGCCGGTGGCCACCAGGGGCAACTCTGGGCTGGCCTACCTATACCTAAGACAATCTGAGTGTGCCCTGAGAAAGAGATATGTGCAGCTCCTATCGGGATTTGTCGGCACATTCGGGCGGTGTTGCTGGTTTAGTTTTACCTTGTTCAAATGCCTTGTAACCGGGATTCCGAGTCTGATCGGGTCTTCCCGCTAGAAGGAATATCCTTCGTTGACCGTGGGAGCTTGTTATGGGCTAAGTTGGGACACCCCTGCAGGGATTTGAACTTTCGAAAGCCGTGCCCGCGGTTATGGGCAGATGGGAATTTGTTAATGTCCGGTTGTAGAAAACCTGAAGTTGACCTTAATTAAAATACATCAACCGCGTGTGTAACCGTGATGGTCTCTTCTCGACGGGGTCCGGGAAGTGAACACGGTGTTGGAGTTATGTTTGACGTAGGTTGTTCTAGGATCACTTCTTGATCATAGTTGCTCGATCGTGCTTTGCCTTCTCTTCTCGCTCTCATTTGCGTATGTTAGCCACCATATATGCTAGTCGCTTGCTGCAGCTCCACCTCTTACCTTTACCTTACCCATAAGCTTAAATAGTCTTGACCGCGAGGGTGTGAGATTGCTGAGTCCCCGTGACTCACAGATACTTCCAAAACCAGCTTGCAGGTGCCGTTGAACCGTGCAGATGACACAACCAAGCTCAAGGAGGAGCTCGATGAAGATCTTGTCCTTTGTGTTGTTTCGTTCTAGTTGTTCAGTAGTTGAGCCCAGTTGGGGTCGATCGGGGACCTTGTCGCATTTGGGGTTCTTCTTTTATTTTGGTTCCGTAGTCGGACCTTGATTGTATTTGGATGTTGTAATGCTTTATTCATGTATTGTGTGAAGTGGCGATTATAAGCCAACTATGTATCTCTTTTCCCTTATGTATTACATGGGTTGTGTGAAGATTACCTCACTTGCGACATTTCTTTCAATGCGGTTATGCCTCTAAGTCGTGCTTCGACACGTGGGATATATCTATATCTCCCACGTGTCGAAGCACGACTAGATATCTCCCACGTGTCGAAGCACGACTTAGAGGCATAACCGCATTAAAAGCAATGTCGCAAGTGAGGTAATCTTCACACAACCCATGTAATACATAAGGGAACACGACTAGATATCTCCCACGTGTCGAAGCACGACTTAGAGGCATAACCGCATTAAAAGAAATGTCGCAAGTGAGGTAATCTTCACACAACCCATGTAATACATAAGGGAAAAGAGATACATAGTTGGTTTACAATCGTGTCAGGACCCCGATTCCAAGGCACATCGATCTAGCCGGTAACACCTCATATCACTTTGCAGCCTCACGCACGGTATTCCCACGGGTGTCGCCTTACCATGGCCCGGGACCATTTGCGCCTTTTAGCTCACGTATATGATAGTGTCGCTAGCATCCATATGACGGAGAACCCGGGCCGACATGGCTAGTCGTGAACCCAAAGCGGCACTAACCTATGGGAACAGGCATACATGAATCACATCGAGCATGTCGGTCAGCAACGTGTATATCCGGGCTGTAGCACTAGGCTAACAGGACTCCGGGAACCTGGGCTGTAGCAGGCTAGGCAGGACTCCGGATGTTACTGCGTGGCATTTCCCTGAAGGGACAGACACAGGAACGAAGTGAAACACATGTGTCCTGAGCAGTAGTGCTGGGCTAACAGGACTCCGGTGAACCGGGCTGTAGCGGACTACTATGGCTCATGGAAGCACAAGACTACATTTCCCCATAAGAGAGGCTGCCAAGGATAAACAACTAGATTGTCGTATCCCACACATACCAAGCATTTCAATCATACACACAATATGCTCGACATGTGTAAATACAACATGGCATCACAACAAGACTCTACAACTCAAACATTTATTCATTAGGCTCCGAGGAGCGAGATATTACAAACATGGGTCTCATGACCCCACAATCATAGCATACAAATCAAGCACATGCGGAAGCTTAACATGTCTGAGTACAGACATCTACAAATGAAAAAGGCTAAGAAGCCTGACTATCTACCAGATCCTGCCGAGGGCACAAGATCGTAGCTGAGGTATCAAGCTAACGTCAAAGTCCACGTGGAACTACTAGCGATACGGAAGTCTCTCTCTCTGCAAAACATAAATTAAGCAAACGTGAGTACAAAGGTACTCAACAAGACTTACATCAGAACTAACTACATATGCACCGGTATCAACAAAGGGGGTGGTGGAGTTGAACTGCAGCAAGCCAGCTTTGACTCAGTGGCTAATCTGAACTACGACTGCAAGCAACTCTTTTGAGGTGGCGCACACGAGTCCACATGTTCACCATTCAATACACCACTATGGATCCGCTCTCGTCTCCCTACGAGAAGGCCATCCATAGCACTCACACTTATCTTGCGAGTTTTAGAGTATCCACTTTCACTTGTCTATGAACTGTTATAGGCAACCCAGAAGTCCATTACAGCGGACACGGCTATTCTAATAGATGATGTTAACACTGCAGGGGTGTACTTCTTCACACACGCTCTCACCACTTACCGCCATTTACACGACATGTACTCGGCAACCTTCAAGCGGAAGCCCAACGAGGGTGTCGGCCACAGCCTACCTAAACACTCAAGTCTCTAGTACAGGTTTATCGCCTATCCAGGTTCCATCCGTAGGGAGTCCGGCCGAGGTTTCCACATACGGCCCCGGACAATGTGTACAGGGTTCCGAGACACCAAACGGGAGCCCGGCATGCCCGGCCATGGTGTATCTACCGCATCATAGCCCACCCCTAGGGTCAGTGCTATGCACGGCCGCCAACACATATCCTATAAACACCAGAAACTAGTTGCAACTCCTGGACAGAGGACAAGGGTGATCAAGAAGCCGAGAGGGTCCATTGGTTTCGGGCCCAATGCGTGGTAGTAACTGTTTCATGGATCACAAACACAGAACTCAGTTCCTAAGGACGGTTTCAATGAGACAACCCACCATGTACTCCTACATGGCCTCTCACCGCTACCTTTACCAAATCGTGTTCACACACTTAGCTCACACACAGTAGGACATGTTCATCACTATTCCAATTCATCCCCGATGAATCAGACTTGACTCAACTCTAAGCAGTAGCAGGCATGACAAATAAGCATGAATGAGTAGGCACATCAGGGCTCAAACAACTCCTACTCATGCTAGTGGGTTTCATCTATTTACTGTGGCAATGACAGGTCATGCAGAGGAAAGGGGTTCAACTATCGCAACATGTAACAGTTGAATCGTTGTTGTCCTAATGCAGTAAAAGAGAGCAGGAGCGAGAGAGTGGAATTGTATCAGAATGAACAAGGGTGTTTTGCTTGCCTGGCACTTCTGAAGATATTATAGCTCTTCATTGGTGTCATCGAACTCATCGTCGGAAGTACGTCTATCGAGAGGGGACGAATACTGACAACAGAGAGGGAGAGTACAATCAATGCAATGCAACAATATGATGCATGATCATGACATGGCAATATGCTGTGATTTGGGCTAATGCAACAGAAAGTCATTTTAATTGAAGGGGAATTCAAAACTATATCAATTCCAACTACAAACCTATTATGAAATTTTCCCTAATCATGTTTCATCCTAAACAGTGAGGTTAACTTGCTCAAACATGCATGAAAATGGTACAGATGGATTCCTTGAATTTTTCTGATAATTTTTCATATATAATTTGTTTCATTTGGAGTTACGATTGATTTTCTATGATTTTTAGAAGTTTATACTAATTTCTGGAATTTTCTGAATAAACTTAAATCCAGAAAGTGCTTTACTGCATCAGCATGACCTCACAGTGACGTCAGCAGGTCAACGGCTCGGTCCAGGTCAAACCTGACGTGTGGGGTCCACACGTCAGTCACACAGTTAACTAACAAGGTTAACTAAAATTAAACTAAACCTAATCTAGTTTAGTTAAGGCCTAGGCCCACATGTCAGAGGCTAATTAAAACTAACTAACTAAATTAACACTAACCTAGGTTAATTAGCAGGGCTAGCCCCACGCGTTAGTGACCCAGGGTGGTCAAACCCTGGTCAGACGGGGTCAAACCCCCGGTCAAATCGGTTAAACCTGTCGGCGACTAACCGCCGGCGAGGTCCGAGACGGCGGCGATGCACGGAATCGCAGCACAGGCCACGGTTCGAGGCGCGGATGGCACCGTTGGGACCCTGAGCCTCATCTGCGTCGGCTGGTGCTAGTGGGGTCGCTGGAGACGACCTAGATCGACGGTGGTGTCCGCTTCCGCGGCGGCCAGAGTTCGGCGAAGGTGGACATCGTGCTACGGTGCACGGGAGGACGAGTGGGTAGGTGTTCTGGGTTCCTGGGAACGCGCTGAGGACGAAAACATGCTCTGACGCGACGTTTGCAGGCTCTAGCCACGGCGGCGACATGGCCGGCGGCGAGCAAGCTTTCGGGCGGGGTGGTGGAGCTAGCTAGGGCGCAAATTAGGCAACGGGGCATGGGGGAAACGGTGCAGCAGCTCACCGCAGTTCTTTTGGTGTTGCTGGCGAGGCAGGGGAATCACGGGGTCCGGCGAATCGACGGCGGTGATCCACGGGTCCGAGGAGGAAGAAGAGCTCAGAGTCGTCATCACGGAGCTCCTGGCGGCGCCTGGATTGGTGCAGAGGACGCGGGGGTCGAGGCGGAGCTCGTGGCATAGCTGGATGGCGTGGGAAGGGCGATGGCAGCGGTGAATGGTGGCGGTGTGTCCATGGAGGCTTCGGCCATGGCGGGGAACGGGTGAGGGGGAGAGCGAGGGAGGGAGAGATTGATCCATACGGGTCTGGGGGGGGTGGCGTGGCGCGACAGAAGGCTCAGGGCGCCCCGGGAAAGCAGGAGGTGGCCGGGCGCGCGTGTGCGTGCCGCGGGCACACGCCCTCGTGCCTACTGGCACGAGGTTGAAGACAGGGGAGGAGTTGGGCTGGGCTAGCTACAGTGTTGGGCCGCACAGCTGGGCTGCAGGTAAGCCAGGTAAGTTTCTCCTTTCTCTATTTTATTTCCTGTTTTATATTTTTCTGCAACTTTGTGGCTTTTCTAAAAATGCTTAGGCACTTTCAAAAATCACCAAACTGCTCATGCCCACTGTTTAGCATATAACCAACATGGAACATTTCAGTTTAGGATTGTTTGGACATATAAAATATTCTATAATATTTAAATGCCCGAATGCAAATAGAGTATGATTTAATTCAGTGACCCTATGATGTCCTAGAAATATGTGCACCATTTCTGTCAGAGGTTTAAGACCAAGGCAAAGATGATGAACATTTTAGAAGGGCATTTCAGGTTCATTGAAAAAGATTTTAGTAAATCCTAGCTGGATTAATGGGGTGCTGGGGGTTCTGTCATCCCCATTTCAATTTTCTAAGTAAAGTAGACATGATGCAACACCATATGTTAGCACTAGGCATTACCAGAACTTGGGATGTGACCACTCACCCCCACTAAAACAAGAATCTCGTCCCGAGATTCAAGAAGTGGAGTAAGAAGATAGAGGGGTCACAAAACTATCACAGTCTTCTTGATCCAAGTTTCCTTCTCGAAGATACCGATATATTGCATCACATTGCTCTTGACGTATTTGTCTTTGAGATCTTCATCCAACACGATGAAGAGGGAAGGAAACTCTACAGGAAACAATCTTCTCAAAAGATCGAGCAACTCAAGATCAACTCATGGAGTGAGACATTAGAACATCCCTTGAGCTGAGACACAAAACACACAACGAGAGAGATGGAAGGTAATAGATGACAAGGGTTCAAATTGGTAGGCAACAATTCCACGCTGGAGTAGGATGGTGCATGGTTTCAAAGTAGCGAGGAGGTAATTTCCATGATTCCATAACGGGACACCTTAGGGAAAGGTGACTCGTAGAAATATTCCTTTAAGTGGCAAAAAGAATTACTTTTGATTCAGAGATCATTGAAACTCTTCTCACCAGCCTGAGGCAATCACAAACGATCGCGTGAAGGAGCTTGAAGAAATGGCATACTCATACTAGAATGGATGATGTGGACTACCTTGTTGAAGAAAACGCGATGGATGATTTGTTTATCATCGGAAATAGATGGAACCCGTGGTAGGACCACTTTGAAGATGATCCTGATCAGTAATTACTGAGAAGGGTAGTCCGTAGTAGGACACAATGGAGGTGCAAGCTGGGAACAAAATGCAAATGCTGGGAATGATTCTAGTAACTGGGGAGGAACCCAATAGTAGAGAGAGATTCCACTGTTTGAAAGGTTATGGCATAATCGAAGAAACTGAGAACGGATCCCAGTTAATGCCGACGATAAATCCTAGTGCTTAAGCGTGCTCTCAAGAACTTGAGCATTTCTGTATCAATCAAGGTTTTACCAATATCCGTGTCAAGGATCCTGGCAACACAACATGCTACCATGATGAATAATGGTGGAAGATGCAGATGCAAAGAAAGATAACACGTTCTTAGATTTCACCTTAGCGAGGCCAAGGAATCAAAATCTGGATGATCGACCGAGAGACATTTAGCACTCCTCTTCTAATGTTCCCCTTGATGTACTGGTTACCATGGTCATGCTTTAAAGCATCAACATAGCCATCAAGTAGTGGTCGGACTTCGGAATACAAAGGATCCATAAGGAACAACTTCTGGAGAAAATCCTACGAAATCCTTATAGAGAGGTGGCCAACTTCTTCAATCAAGATACTACAATAATAGATCTTCCGACTGGGTGTGTTGGCCACGACATCCACTTTACCGGTTATCGAGAGACCGATATTATAGTTCTTGGAAAATGCTCCAACCATCATATCTGCCTGAGATTCAGATCTGGTTGGTGTAAGGATATTCCAGACTCATCGAGTCTAGAAAGGAAAATGAAGGTTTGCAACAAAATTTGACGAGATGACGCTACGAGATTCTCGGGGAATGAACTGCGATAGCAGGCTCCAAAACATGAGCTGGTTCTGCTACAAACCTGTGAACACGCTATCCGAGACAAGCGTGACCACGTGGTAGTCTTATAATAGAAAACTACCAAGTTCAGGTTGGGGAACCGTCATCGAGGATAATGAAGTCCTGACATAAGTCATGATTCTTAAGAAGGAACTTCTTCTCCTTGAACAAATCAGTCAGTGGCTTGGTGTGCTAGGAAACACATATAGAATGGAGGCAGCCAACCTATCAAACCATAGAGTACTTCGCACCTATGCATGACTAACTTGGGAAGATTCCAGAGGAAACAAAAACAATCTTTCTCGAATTCACGGCGGCAACTTGTATCGATTGCACGTGAACCAGAGGAAGTCACTTCTTTCATCCAGACAGATACTTCATGAACAAAGCATGAAGATACGCTTGCACAAGTTTCCAACACTAGTTTGATGTTCGACATGATCCATGGAGAAAATAAGATGCTGCTGATGGGCTCAACAACAACTCATCGGAATTTCCATATCACTGGACTTCCACCATCATGTGAACACGGTGATAGCATTGGTCAGACCAAAACATGTAATGGTGTATTCTCGAGGGATCAACCACGAGTAAGACAACACTACGAACATCGTTGGTTCTGATTTGACTTGACGATAACCCATACTCAAGTCAAAGTTTTGACAAGACAATAGATCCAACAACTGATCACGAGGACCAATTGGTGAAGATATCATCTTTCTTCGACACACACACAACACAAAAATATCCCTTCAGGAAGAACCAAATTCGGCAAAGCCTTTTATCTTCCAACTCTCCAAGTTGTTGTTTAGCTTAACCAACTAGCTCAGGGATATCCAACACAGATTCTTGGAGAAGAGGTGATTTATAAGAAAACCCATTTAATCACGAACTCAACATACCGGTCAGGTGATAGCCAGGTAATACTTCTGAGAAGATCTTCGGAAATAACGAACCACCGATATGTTACTAAGCTCGAGACAATCTTGCTTTTCAGGGCAAGACGATATGATCAAATAAGTAAGGATAGACACAGTCCCAACTCTTGATCGAAGAGTGCACTAGGGAAAAGGATCAGGTAGCATGATCAATCTTAGAATGATGATTCAATAACCAACACGCTAAGAATGAGAATATTGTCCATTAACTACCAAGCATCGAGGTTGCTAGGAGTATTGATTTCACACATCACAGTTCACTTGTCGGCATTCCGGTTATGGCAACACAGGATCGAGGAATGAACGATGATGGCGAGAGTATCACTGCATCAAGAATTCATAAGATAAGGTGCAATTCTCATGACGTTCCTGACATAAAAGTGGGTAATACTTCAGGGTAGAACAGAATCAAAGCTTGATTGCATTTGATCTGCGGAATACAACTGCTTTGACCCAATCCTGGATATGGATGAGGTACTGGAGTTTGTTTCTCCTAGTCATTCTGAAATAGATTAGCTTGACGAACCACAAGAATACTAGGCATCGATAACACAAATGCACGACATAAACTTGGCTATCAACTAATAGACAAGGATCAGAATACAACTACAGAGGGACAACTCAAGGAACATATATCTTTCTGAGTTGTGGATGCATAGATTAGTATGTCGAACAAGTTCAACATATTTCTTCCGGATGACCCATGCTGAGAGGTAGGACTAGCAGAGACACAATTATGAATGGAGAACTCCTCAGGAGTACTCTAATGGTGATCTTTTGGTTCAAAGAACTTCTGCCTTAATGGTTCATGGTATTTGGAAGAAGGAAATACCATGGATCTCGAGGACTATCGCAAAGGTTACTAATATCCTAAAGGAACTAGCAACACTATCAACATGAAATAAGTAGGGTGAATCTCGGGTTCAAGAACCCATGAATAGAATACCTACCACTACATGGCATCACGGGATGCTTTCGAGAATGGTGGCCAGAATCATCACACCGGAACACAAAACATGGCTATATTACTAGGTGACTCCCTAAAACACCTAGGGTCATAATGATAGCTCCAACATATATGTTGAGACAACAGAGTACCTCAACTCACCGATTAGTGTGATTAATCTGGCCCAAAAGGATATCAGAAATGGAAAGAAAGGATTTGCAAATGCATCAGACTACTTAGAAACCTGGGATGACTCGGACAACATAACGGCTGTAAATGCTCAAAACGATTTGAGACATCCTGCAAAATGGTGGCATAACCACTCAACAACACAATATCAAGGTTCTGAGGCCAGCTATGAGCATACGGAGGTAAAAGGAACTGAACTGACACTTGAATCCAACAATCCTATAAGTCTACGGATTAGTAACACGTCATCCTGATAGATAGATGAGAAGGCCTAGTTTCTTAACCCACGTAGAATGAGAAGAGAATGACTCAGATCAGAAGGCATAAGGTATAAGGAGCAAAAAGAGGCTTACGTTCCCTTCCACAATCAATTCTTGTATATAACTAAAGCATTTCTAGACTCAACTTCGACTAGTTTGGCTTGGTAATCCTACAGGCAGCCTGGCTCTGATACCAAAGCTGTCAGGACCCCGATTCCAAGTCACATCGATCTAGCCGGTAACACCTCGTATCACTTTGCGGCCTCACGCACGGTATTCCCATGGGTGTCGCCTTACCATGGTCCGGGACCGTTTGCACCTTTTGGCTCACGTATATGATAGTGTCGCTAGCATCCATATGACAGAGAACCCGGGCCGACATGGCTAGTCGTGAACCCAAAGCGGCACTAACCTATGGGAACAGGCATACATGAATCACATCGAGCGTGTCGGTCAGCAGCGTGTGAATCCGGGCTGTAGCACTGGGCTAACAGGACTCCGGGAACCCGGGCTGTAGCAGGCTAGGCAGGACTCCGGATGTTACCGCGTGACATTTCCCTGAAGGGACAGACACAGGAACGAAGTGAAACACATGCCGGCCAGTCAAGTGTCCTGAGCAGTAGTGCTAGGCTAACAGGACTCCGGTGAACCGGGCTGTAGCGGACTACTATGGCTCATGGAAGCACAAGACTACATTTCCCCATAAGAGAGGCTGCCAAGGATAAACAACTAGATTGTCGGATCCCACACATACCAAACATTTCAATCATAAGAGAGGCAGCCTCCCATGTGTTGAAGCACGACTTAGAGGAATAACCGCATTGAAAGCAATGTTGCAAGTGAGGTAATCTTCACACCACCCATGTAATACATAAGGGAAAGAGATACATAGTTGGCTTACAATCGCCACTTCACACAAATACATAAATAAAGCATTACATCAACCAGTTACAAACAAGGTCCGACTATGGAACCAAAATAAAAGAAGAACCCCAAATGCGACAAAGGTCCCCGATCGATCCCAACTGGGCTCCACTACTGATCAACTAGAACGAAACAACACAAAGGACAAGATCTTCATCGAGCTCCTCCTTGAGCTTGGTTGCGCCATCTGCACGGACTCATCGGCACCTGCAAACTGGTTTTGGAAGTATCTGTGAGTCACGGGGACTCAGCAATCTCGCACCCTCGCGATCAAGACTATTTAAGCTTATGGGTAAGGTAAAGGTAAGAGGTGGAGCTGCAGCAAGCGACTAGCATATATGGTGGCTAACATACGCAAATGAGAGCGAAAAGAGAAGCCAATGCACGGTCGAGAAACTATGATCAAGAAGTGATCCTAGAACAACCTACGTCAAGCATAACTCCAACACCGTGTTCACTTCCCGGACTCCGCCGGAAAGAGACCATCACGGTAACACACGCTGTTGATTCATTTTAATTAAGGTCAACTTCAGGTTTTCTACAACCGGACGTTAACAAGTTCCCATCTGCCCATAACCGCGGGCACGACTTTGAAAAGTTCAAATCCCTGCAGGGGTGTCCCAACTTAGGCCCATCACAAGCTCTCACGGTCAACGAAGGAATAGACCTCCTCCCGAGACATTCCGATTAGACTTGGTATCCCGGTTCTACAAGACATTTTGACAGGGTAGAACTAAACCAGCAACACCGCCCGAATGTGCCGACAAATCCTGATAGGAGCTGCACATATCTCATTCTCAGGGCACACTCAGATTGTCTAAACTTCCGGTAGGCCAGCCCAGAGTTGCCCCTGGTGGCCACCGGCGGCTGACAGTTTGGACCAACAATCAGAGGAGCACTGGCCCCGGGGGGGGGGGTAAATAATGATGACCCTTGAGTCCGCGAAACCCAATGGAAAAAGAGGCTAGGTGGCGAATGGTAAAACCAATGTTGGGCATTGCTGGAAGAGCTTTACTTAAGGCGAACTGTCAAGGGGTTCCCATAATAGCCCAACCGCGTAAGGAACGCAAAATCCGGGAACATAACACCGATATGACAGAAACTAGGGCGGCAAGAGTGGAACAAAACACCATGCATAGGGCTGAGCCTTCCACCCTTTACCAAGTATATAGATGCATTAAATTAAATAAGATATATTGTGATATCCCAACAAGTAAATATGTTCCGACAAGGAACAACATCTCCATGTTCCAACAAGGAACAAACTTCAATCTTCACCTGCAACTAACAACGCTATAAGAAGGGCTGAGCGAAGCGGTAACATAGCCAATCAACGGTTTGCTAGGACAAGGTGGGTTAGAGGCTTGGTTCAACAATATGGGTGGCATGATGAGCAAGTGGTAGGTATCGCAGCATAGGCATAGCAAAAGAGAGAGCAACTAAGCAAGCAAAGATAGAAGTGATTTCGAGGGTATGGTCATCTTGCCTGAAATCCCGCAAGGAGGAAGAACGAGTCCATGAAGAAGACAAACGGACGTAGTCGAACGGATCCTCACAATCGCAACATTATCGGAACCAACCCAAAGAAGCAACACCGGAAAAGAAGCACACAACATAGTAAACAACCACCACATAGACATGGCATGATGCACAAACAAGAATGATGCATGTCCGGTTTAAAGAGGGCATGGCATGGCAAAGTGCAACAAACAACACTACAAATTAAGTGGAGCTCAATATGCAACGAGTTGCATATTGACTAAAAACCACATGACTTGTTTAGTTCTCTCTCGTTTATGTACCCAACAAGATTAAATGTTGTTAGCATGGCAAGAGGTGAAGCAAATGAAAACTACCTATCTAGTCAAGGTTAAATGAGGCCAGAAGCAACGAACAACAATTTCGGAAACTCCTCATGAGCATATTATAGATTTGGTACTGTTCTGCCCTAAACACAATTTTAGAGTTGTTTAACATGCAAATAAAGGTCACCATGTTAAAGTAGGCATTTTTCTACCCCAATTACATATAAAGTTTATTAAAATCCGAGCTACGGTTATTTAGTTATGAAATAAATCATTTTAACATGCCATCTAGCAAATTTAATCAAACATCATTTTAAACATTTTAAACATAGATGAAGGTTGCATATTATGAAACTAGATTAAATTCTAAGCAAGTTTCATATATAATTTATTTAGATCCGATGCACGGTTGTGGAGTTATTAAATGCATGAAGTTTAGGGGGCTTTCTGTAAAACAGTAACTCTGAGGATAAATGCTAAAAACGCAGCACACAAAAAAACATACTATGGGCCAAAACTGGGCGTACAGAGCATGGCCCAACAGCAGGGAAGAAAAAAAAGGCGCCCAGGGGGGGCGGTGACCTCACCCAGTGGGCTTCAGCCCAGGTTGGAGGAGCGGTGGGCCGGCTCGGCACTGGATGCGGCCCACGCGGTCGGCGTGCCTGCCGTCGTCCTCCTCCTCGATCCAGAGGGGATCGAGGGAAGGCAGGGCAGCACGGCCCTCGCGAAACAGCGAGGCGAGGGGCACGGGAACGGTGCCAGAGGTCGGATCCGGGGCCGACGGGCGAGCTCCAGCCGACTCTAGGACGAGGATGGCGACTCCTACCAGATTGGTGGTGGCGAAGCTCCTACAGCTGCACTCATGGCGGTGAGGCATGACAAGAGATAGGAAAGAAAGGCAGGGAGAAGGAGATGGAGAACGGCAGCACGACCTGACTGGTCGCCGGCGACGGCGGACTCCGGTGACCCGCCGGAGCAGCAAACGACGGTGGGAGGCGTCACGCGAGGGTTGGTGGCGAATGAGCTCGAGGGCAGCGAGGCTCTTGCGGTTGCGGGCAGCGATGCGGCTCGTCCGGGCCCAGATGGGCTCGAGTGGGCCTCGATCTGGGTCGGGCGGGCCGATGCGAGGTGGGAGGAGGGAGGCGCTGGCAGGGGCACGTGGCGTGCTGCCACTGGCCCTAGGCGGCGGCGACGGCGGGTTCAGGTGGCGGCTCGCCCGCTGGGGAAGCACCAAGTGGCGGCGGCAGGTTAGGCCGGCAAGGAATGCGAGGTGGAGGTGGGAGGAGGCTGGTGGCGCGCTGATTTTGAGGAGGGAGTTGTCTGCTGCCAAAAATGGAAGGGGAGGCTTCCTTTTATAGACAGGGTTAGGGTTTGAGGGGTTAGGAGGGGTTTTTGGACCGTGCGATCGCCATCGGATGGCTCCGGACACAAGAAGGGGTAGGTTGAGTCTAGTGGGCTGTATAGAGGGCCATGGACTGAGAGGAGAGGAGAGAATTGCAGCCCGACAACAGTTTCCAAAGACCGAAAACGTCCGACGAAAAGACCGGCTATACTGCCGCTATAGTTTAACAGTTGGGCTATCAAACGAACTCCGAATGCGATGAAACTTGACAGGCGGTCTATCTACACTATAACAAGACCACCCGCCAACTTTCAACCCATTCTGATAACATTTTCTGGCCACTTATAAAATACTATTTCGGACATGCCGCGGGCGCGTGCAAGTGTGGTTGGGCTCAGAACGGACAAGGGGCGGAATGAGGAGGCCGGGACAGATGCAAGTTTTGAAAACATGAAGATGCAATGCGGATGATGACATGGCAAGATGCGACACGCAAGCAAAAGACAAGGCAACAACAGCGAATAACTGGAGGACACCTGGCACATCGGTCTCGGGGCGTTACAACACTCCACCACTACGAGAGGATCTCGTCCCAAGATCTAGAATGGCACCGGAGGGACAACGGAAGAGAAAGAGGAGAGGTAAAACTAAATTGCTTCTTTGGCAAACGAGTGAAACCAAGGAACCTTGAAGAGGTTAATCCATATCGAGAAAAAAATACACGGAGATGAATGAAGTTGAAAGCACTCCGGTAGGGAAGAGGAAAACAAGGAAGAGCAAATTCGGATAGCACTCTGGTTGGAAAGAGATGAAAGACTTGATAAAATGAAAGAGCATGAGAAAAGGGGCACAACACTCTGGTTAAAAGGATAAGCATGACAAGGACAAGAAGAAGGTTCGAAGAGAGCAGCAACACAATGCCTCCGGGAGAAAGAAATAGAAGAAAGATGATTAAAATAAAAGAATGGAGAAGAAAATGCCAACTTCTGCCACAAAAGAGTTTGAGAAGGCATCCTTAGGAGAAGGGTCGAATGGAGTTGTTGGAACACCAGCAACGAAAAGAACAAGGCTGTAGTGGGCTTATGGAGAACATCTCAAAACTATGAGGTGAAATTCTGCCACTAACAGAAACGATATATTAGATTGATAACAACAAGGCGATGAGAAGCTTAATTCACCGGGAGGATAGATGAATAACTTGGGTCATTTATAAACACCATAGATAGCAACAATCCTTAGGGAAGGCTTTAGGTGAAATATAACCCAAGATAGCTCCAATGACGAGATTGATGGATTTAAAATATCCCAATCTTGACAGCATGTGAATCATTAAAACATGAACTCAAATTACCAAGAATGACATAATATCACCTCCAATGATACGGTAGACAGAAATGCACTCTGGATTACAATATGAAGAAAACTTGAGCTCCTTTGAAAAGAATCTCGATGAACACTTCGAGAAAGAATTAAATCCTTGATGAACCATCATGTAGAACCTTCATGACGAACTCCGGTAACAAAAGAATGATCAAACGGAAAGGAAGATGAGAAGAGTAAGGTTGAAGCCTTGCAATGATTAGATGAAGCTTAGCAACGAGATAAAGAGAAAACTTGGCACTCCGGTAAAGAAAGATGAACAAATGGAAACAAGAATTTGATGAGCCTCCAGAATAGGGAATTAACCACTTGGATAAAACAAGAATTAGAATTACATTATGCTTATCCTTCACCAATTAAATTGATGACAATCAATGGATTCGACATATTACTTATTCTCGTAGAAGAGATTAAGATAGATATAGCGCCAACTTGAGAAGGTCTTCAAAGAACCACCGGTAGAATTTGGAAAACAACGAATGAGTTGATATGATAACCATGGAATAGAATCTTGAGCAAACCACCGTAAGAATTGGAAATGAATGAAGAGAAGATAAAGAAACACCGGGAAGAATTATAAAATGAACGAAGATGCTTGAGAGGATTTAGATACATGAGAACGAAGAGAACACGAGCCGATTAAAGATCACTTGAACGAAGCACCGGTAAAATTTAGAGAATGATAGCTGAAAGCTGAGAATGAATAATTCTTAGATGATGGGCTCCGGATGAACAAACTGAAAAGGCTCCTGAATTACTCCGAATGGTTGAAAAGAATATCTCACAATCGCAAATAACTATGAGAGGATGGCAACAAGATAGAATCGTGAATCTTGAAGAGAATGGAGCAAGATTGAGAGAAAAATCTTCTTCGGTCTTCAAAATCCGAGAATGACGACGAGAAACCCCACCATGAATTATTTAGACACTCCGTAATGAAGAATGGAAAGGTTGAGCCAACGACGAAAAGAATTTAACCGATCTTGGAGAAAGGCATTTGACTGATGATAAATCATTCTTACGTCAAACTTTGAGATGAATATGAGAATAACTCCGGAAATTAGAAGAGTCAGGTAAGATCCTGGGAAAAGACCTGTGGGTTAGGGCCCACTCAAAAGAAGCACCGTAGAATGATTTGAAAGAGAGATTGCACCGGTTGAATTAAAAGGCTTGAATGAGATAACATCCTCAAAATAGCTTGAACGGATTAAGAGTGGAAACACGAATCTTTTGAGATATCTTTAGCACTCCAGAACAAATGGATGGCGAGAAGTGAATGATTATGAGGTGCACCGGCATAAGAAAAAACATTGGACAAAAAGAAAAGACAATGCTCAATACTAAAGTTTGAATTGGATCCACCGGAGAAGGAAAATGAGTGAGGAATGACGAACTAGAAGAGCATCTTCATGTGAACCACCTGGTAGAACATTGGAAGAAAAGAATGAAGAGACTTCACAAGAATAAAAGGATGCTTGATTAAGAAATCCGAGTCCTTGAAGAAAAGGGTGGGAGGGCGGGAAAACAAAGGCAGCTTGGGACGAATGAAATGAATACCATTGAGAGGACTTGAGTTGATCTTGCGAATCTTGACAAAGATTGGATCCACTTGAAGAGAAACACACCGTTTAAAAAGGATTTACATGAAAATCTCGATGAACAAGAAGGATTAGTATTCACATAGGAATATGAGAACACCATTTAGGAAAGGTATGGAATCAACACTTGACATTCAAGCAACTCGAATACCACAACTCAAAACAAAAACAAAGGGTTGGCTTGCAGAATAAGCCGGAACAAACATATGATAGAAATTTCATCCAAAGTTTTCGTGGTGGGGCCTACACGGGCTCGATCGTACAGCACCATCATGTACAAGGCAGTGCACATGACATACGAAGCGTCCCCGAGTCGGCATAGCCAAGGACTCTTTAAGACACAACGAGACCACTGTAAAACCAACCGTGGATAGGCAGACCACTAGACGTCGAACCCCAATTTCATATCATACATCTGTCGGAAAGATATCCTAAGAGCTACTTGAATTCCCACCTATGACACTCCTGAACCTTTCCGGTTATGCAATCAGGTGTTGGGGATACAGGGGAAGCATAATATCTCACCCAAATCTAGCAAATCCTACATCCAGCTGTATCCATCCTTTAACACATAACCAAGAAAAACTTCGGAAACCATCTACCTCAACCTTCGAAAAGCATCCGTTATACGAGTTATGGCAATACTCCCGAACTCCCGCCCCAGTACTGGGTGGCGTCGAGGTTATCTCACCAACAACTGCATAAAAGAGATTTTCGATGTCGGCGAAACTAATCTCAGGTATTCCAGAACTGCAACGATAAAATTGTGACGACAACACCTCGGAGCTCAACTCCCTGGGACACTTCCACAAAACCCCTGACAGGAGGCACCAAGACACTGTTCTCATCACAAAACCATCGGAACGATTCCAAGATACCCGTGTGATCCTAAATTTTTTTTAGTGAAATTTGAGAAGAGAAGAATCAAAACTCTACGTCATGATGCCTTACCAGAGCGATGAGGAGACTGGGAAGTAAAAATAATTCCTAAACTCTCCGTTATATAATTCCTAAATGACTCAAAACATTTTTCTAGACTCAACAACGACTGCTAGTTCGATCAAGAAATGGGGCTCCTAAGGTTGGGGAATGCTCTGATAACCAACTTGTAACGCCCTCGATGCGGCTATATCTCCCACGTGTCGAAGCACGACTTAGAGGCATAACCGCATTGAAAGCAATGTCGCAAGTGAGGTAATCTTCACACAACCCATGTAATACATAAGGGAAAGAGATACATAGTTGGCTTACAATCGCCACTTCACACAAATACATAAATAAAGCATTACATCAACCAGTTACAATAAGGTCCGACTATGGAACCAAAATAAAAGAAGAACCCCAAATGCGACAAAGGTCCCTGATCGACCCCAACTGGGCTCCACTACTGATCAACTAGAACAAAACAACACAAAGGACAAGATCTTCATCGAGCTCCTCCTTGAGCTTGGTTGCGCCATCTGCACGGACTCATCGGCACCTGCAAACTGGTTTGGAAGTATCTGTGAGTCACGGGGACTCAGCAATCTCGCACCCTCGCGATCAAGACTATTTAAGCTTATGGGTAAGGTAAAGGTAAGAGGTGGAGCTGCAGCAAGCGACTAGCATATATGGTGGCTAACATACGCAAATGAGAGCGAGAAGAGAAGGCAATGCACGGTTGAGAAACTATGATCAAGAAGTGATCCTAGAACAACCTACGTCAAGCATAACTCCAACACCGTGTTCACTTCCCGGACTCCGCTGGAAAGAGACCATCACGGTAACACACGCTGTTGATTCATTTTAATTAAGGTCAACTTCAGGTTTTCTACAACCGGACGTTAACAAGTTCCCATCTGCCCATAACCGCGGGCACGACTTTCGAAAGTTCAAATCCCTGCAGGGGTGTCCCAACTTAGCCCATCCCAAGCTCTCACGGTCAACGAAGGAATAGACCTCCTCCCGAGACATTCCGATCAGACTCGGTATCCCGGTTCTACAAGACATTTCGACAGGGTAAAACTAAACCAGCAACACCGCCCGAATGTGCCGACAAATCCCGATAGGAGCTGCACATATCTCGTTCTCAGGGCACACTCAGATTGTCTAAACTTCCGGTAGGCCAGCCCAGAGTTGCCCCTGGTGGCCACCGGCGGCTGACAGTTTGGACCAACACTCAGAGGAGCACTGGCCCGGGGGGGGGGGTTAAAATAATGATGACCCTTGAGTCCGCGAAACCCAAGGGAAAAAGAGGCTAGGTGGCGAATGGTAAAACCAATGTTGGGCATTGCTGGAAGAGCTTCACTTAAGGCGAACTATCATGGGGTTCCCATAATAGCCCAACCGCGTAAGGAACGCAAAATCCGGGAACACAACACCGATATGATGGAAACTAGGGTGGCAAGAGTGGAACAAAACACCAGGCATAGGGCCGAGCCTTCCACCCTTTACCAAGTATATAGATGCATTAAATTAAATAAGATATATTGTGATATCCCAACAAGTAAACATGTTCCGACAAGGAACAACATCTCCATGTTCCAACAAGGAACAAACTTCAATCTTCACCTGCAACTAACAACGCTATAAGAAGGGCTGAGCGAAGCGGTAACATAGCCAATCAACGGTTTGCTAGGACAAGGTGGGTTAGAGGCTTGGTTCAACAATATGGGTGGCATGATGAGCAAGTGGTAGGTATCGCAGCATAGGCATAGCAAAAGAGCGAGCAACTAAGCAAGCAAAGATAGAAGTGATTTCGAGGGTATGGTCATCTTGCCTGAAATCCCGCAAGGAGGAAGAACGAGTCCATGAAGAAGACAAACGGACGTAGTCGAACGGATCCTCACAATCGCGACGTTATCGGAACCAACCCAAAGAAGCAACACCGGAAAACAAGCACACAACATAGTAAACAACCACCACATAGACATGGCATGATGCGCAAACAAGAATGATGCATGTCCGGTTTAAAGAGGGCATGGCATGGCAAAGTGCAACAAACAACACTACAAATTAAGTGGAGCTCAATATGCAATGAGTTGCATATTGACGAAAAACCACATGAGTTGTTTAGTTCTCTCTCGTTTATGTACCCAACAAGATTAAATGTTGTTAGCATGGCAAGAGGTGAAGCAAATGAAAACTACCTATCTAGTCAAGGTTAAATGAGGCCAAAAGCAACGAACAACAATTCTGGAAACTCCTCATGAGCATATTATAGATTTGGTACTGTTCTACCCTAAACACAATTTTAGAGTTGTTTAACATGCAAATAAAGGTCACCATGTTAAAGTAGGCATTTTTATACCCCAATTACATATAAAGTTTATTAAAATCCGAGCTACGGTTATTTAGTTATGAAATAAATCATCTTAACATGCCATCTAGCAAATTTAATCAAACATCATTTTAAACATTTTAAACATAGATGAAAGTTGCATATTATGAAACTAGATGAAATTCTAAGCAAGTTTCATATATAATTTATTTAGATCCGATGCACGATTGTGGAGTTATTAAATGCATGAAGTTTAGGGGGCTTTTTATAAAACAGTAACTCTGAGGATAAATGCTAAAAATGCAACACACGAAAAAAACATACTATGGGCCAAAACTGGGCGTACAGAGCATGGCCCAACAGCAGGGAAGAAAAAAAGGTGCTCAGGGGGGGTGACCTCACCCAGTGGGCTTCAGCCCAGGTTGGAGGAGCGGTGGGCCGGCTCGGCGCTGGATGCGGCCCACGCGGTCGGCGTGCCTGCCATCGTCCTCCTCCTTGATCCAGAGGGGATCGAGGGAAGGCAGGGCGGCACGGCCCTCGGGAAACAGCGAGGCGAGGGGCACGGGAACGGCGCCGAAGGTCGGATCCGGGGCCGACGGGCGAGCTCCAGCCGACTCTAGGACGAGGATGGCGACTCCTACCAGATTGGTGGTGGCGAAGCTCCTGCAGCTGCACTCATGGCGGTGAGGCATGACGAGAGAGAGAGGAAAGAAAGGCAGGGAGAAGGAGGTGGAGAACGGCAGCGCGACCTGACTGGTCGCCGGCGACGGCGGACTCCGGTGACCCGCCGGAGCAGCAAACGACGGTGGGAGGCGTCACGCGAGGGTTGGTGGCGAAGGAGCTCGAGGGCAGCGAGGCTCTTGCGGTTGCGGGCAGCGATGCGGCTCGTCCGGGCCCAGATGGGCTCGAGCAGGCCTCAATCTGGGTTGGGCGGGCCGGCGCGAGGTGGGAGGAGGGAGGTGCTGGCAGGGGCACGTGGCGTGCTGCCACTGGCCCTAGGTGGCGGCGACGGCGGGTTCAGGTGGCGGCTCGCCCGCTGGGGCAGCGCCAAGTGGCGGCGGCGGGTTAGGCCAGCATGGAATGCGAGGTGGAGGTGGGAGGAGGCTGGCGGCATGCTGATTTTGAGGAGGGAGTTGTCTGCTGCCAAAAATGGAAGGGGAGGCTTCCTTTTATAGACAGGGTCAGGGTTTGAGGGGTTAGGAGGGGTTTTTGGACCGTGCGATCGCCATCGGATGGCTCTGGACGCAAGAAGGGGTAGGTTGAGTCTAGTGGGCTGTATAGAGGGCCATGGACTAAGAGGAGACAAGAGAATTGCAGCCCGACAACAATTTCCGAAGACCGAAAACGTCCGACGAAAAGACCGGCTATACTGCCGCTATAGTTTAACGGTTGGGCTATCAAACGAACTCCGAATGCGATGAAACTTGACAGGCGGTCTATATACACTATAACAAGACCACACGCCAACTTTCAACCCATTCCGATAACATTTTCTGGCCACTTGTAAAATACAATTTTGGACATGCCGTGGGCGCGTGCAAGTGTGGTTGGGCTCAGAACGGACAACGGGCGGAACAAGGAGGCCGGGACAGGTGCAAGTTTTGAAAACATGAAGATGCAATGCGGATGATGACATGGCAAGATGCGACACGCAAGCAAAAGACAAGGCAACAACAGCGAATAACTGGAGGACACCTGGCACATCGGTCTCGGGGCGTTACACAACAACACATGGAGACAAAAACCCGAACCCGAAAACATAAAATAACTTAACGCCGGAAACAGCAAGAGTTGGATTACATATTAGGTAAATCACATCCGGGGTGTTACAACACTCCACCACTACGAAAGGATCTCGTCCCGAGATCTAGGACTGGAAGAACGCCGGGTACTCAGAACGGAGGTGATCCTCGCGTTCCCAGGTGGCTTCACGGTCGGAATGGTGTGACCACTTGACTTTGAGGAATTTGATTGACTTATTGTGAGTCTTGCATTCAGTCTCTTCAATAATAGCAACGGGGTGCTCACGATAAGAGAGATCTTCTTGGAGATCAATGTCTTCGAAGTTGATGGTGCGTTCAGGAGTCTTGAAGCACTTGCGAAGCTGAGAGACATGGAACACGTCATGCACATTTGCAAAGTTTGAAGGAAGCTCGAGTTGATAGGCTAGATCGCCTCTCTTGCTGACGATCTTGAAAGGTCCCATGTATCTAGGGGCAAGCTTCCCTTTGATACCGAAGCGACGAGTACCTTTCATTGGAGAGACGTGGAGGTAAACATGATCTCCGATCTCGAAAGCCAAATCACGGTGCTTACTATCATAGTAGCTCTTCTGGCGTGATTGCGCTGCTTTGAGGTTATCTCGAATGACTTTGCACATTTCCTCTGCCTCTATGATTAAGTCATTTCCCAGAAGTTGACGTTCACCGGTTTCAGACCAGTTGAGAGGGGTACGACACTTCCTGCCATAGAGAATTTCGAATGGGGCCTTGCCCGAACTTGCTTGAAAACTGTTGTTGTAGGAGAATTCAGCATATGGAAGACAATCCTCCCACTTCATGCCGAAGGAGATCACACAAGCCCTGAGCATATCTTCAAGAATCTGGTTGACACGCTCGACTTGACCGCTAGTTTGAGGATGGAAAGTTGTGCTGAAGCGGATGTTGGTGCCCATGGCCTTCTGAAAAGAATCCCAAAACTTGGAGGTAAAGATGCTGCCACGGTCTGAAGAGATCACCTGAGGAATACCTTGCAGAGAGACAATTCGAGAGGTATAGAGCTCCGCCAATTGAGCTGCAGTGATAGACTCTTTGATAGGCAGAAAGTGAGCCACTCTAGTGAGTTTGTCAATGACAACGAATATAGCATCATTGCCACGCTTGGACTTTGGAAACCCAGTCACAAAGTCCATCTCAATGTGGTCAAACTTCCATTCTGGAATGGCAAGAGGTTGGAGGAGACCAGCTGACCTTTGGTGTTCTGCCTTCACTCTTCTGCAGACATCACATTCATTCACGAACTGAGCAATCTCGCGCTTCATTCAAGTCCACCAATAAGCCTGCTTGAGGTCCTGATACATCTTCGTACTCCCAGGGTGGATGGAGAGGAGTGAATTGTGAGCCTCGTTCATGATAACCTTACGAAGATCACCTTTGGGCACAACAATACGATCCTCGAAGAAGAGAGTATCCTTGTCATCAAGGCGGTAGCACTTGTACTTGGGTTGACTCTTAGCAATCCCAATCTTCACCTTCTTCTCCATAGCATCAAGAAGTTGAGCTTGGCGCATCTGGTCTTCCAAGGTAGGAGAGACTTGAAGGTTGGCGAGGAAACCTTGAGGAACAACTTGCAGATTGAGTTTGCGGAAAGCTTCACAAAGCTCGGGTTGATACGGCTTGAGAATCAGACTGTTGTAATAAGCCTTCCTGCTCAATGCGTCAGCAATCACATTGGCCTTGCCTGGAGTATACTCGATACTTGGATTATACTCTTGAATCATTTCGACCCATCGAGTCTGCCTGAGGTTGAGATTAGGCTGAGTGAAGATGTACTTGTGGTCAGTGAAAATGTCCACTTTTCTTCCCAATAAGAGATGTCTCCAAGTCAAAAGAGCATGCACAACTGCCGCCAACTCGAGGTCATGAGTGGGGTAGTTCTTCTCGTTGGTCTTCAACTGGCGAGAGGTATAGGCCACAACTTTCTTCTCTTGCATCAACACTGCACCAAGACCTTGAAGAGAGGCATCGCAGAAGACCTCGAACAGTTTGGATTCATCAGGAGGAGTCAGAACTGGAGCAGTGACCAATTTCTCTTTCAAAGTATTGAAAGCAATGTCACACTCCGGAGACCAAACGTACTTGACGTGCTTCTGGAGAAGGTTTGAAAGAGGCTTCACGATCTTTGAAAAGTTCTCAACGAACCTTCGACAGTAGCTTGTGAGACCGAGGAAGCTACGGAGTTGTTCACATTCTGAGGTGGTTCCCAATTCACAATTGCAGACACCTTCTCAGGATTCACCGCAATGCCCTTGGCAGAGATGATATGCCCAAGATAAAGAACCTCATCGAGCCAAAACTCGCACTTGGAGAACTTGGCGTAGAACTGGTGTTCCTTGAGCTTATTGAGCACCAAACGCAAGTGCTTGGCATGATCTTCCTTGTTCTTCGAAAAGACCAGAATGTCGTCGAGATAAACCAAAACAAAGTCATTGGTGTAGGCGTTGAAGATGAAGTTCATCATGCGGGAGAAAGTCGGAGGAGCATTGACGAGGGCAAAAGACATGATAGTGTATTCATATGAACCATAGCTTGTCCTAAAATCCGTCTTGGGAATATCTTGCTCACGGATTCGAATCTGGTGATAACCCATACGGAGATCAAGCTTGGAGAATACTTGGGCACCTTTGAGTTGTTCGAACAACTCATTGATGTTGGGAAGTGGGTACTTGTTCTTGATAGTCTTCTTGTTCAATGGACGATAGTCAACACAAAGTCGGTCCGTTCCATCCTTATTCTTCACAAAGAGAACTCCACAACCCCACGGAGAAGAGCTAGGTCTGATGAGACCCATTCGCTCTTGAATATCGAGTTGCTTCTTCAGCTCCTTCAACTCTTCAGGTCCGAGCTTGTAAGGATGCTTGCAAACCGGTTCCGTGCCAGGCTCAAGATCGATGATGAATTCAACTGGCCGGTGCAGAGGCATTCCAGGAAGCTCTTCTGGAAAGACATCTTGATATTCGCAAACGACTGGAATTTGCGAGATGGCATCCACTTCACACTTCTCATTGAGAGAAAACAGACGGATGGTATCATGACGAGCGGCAAAGACAATTACATCCTCAGACGAATGAGTCAATTGAATCTGCCTGGCTGCACAATCAAGCTGAGCCTTGTGCTTAGAAAGCCAATCCATTCCAAGAATAAGATCAAAATCCGAGTCACCAAGAACCATTGGGGAAGAAAGGAACTTGTAGTCGCCCAAGGTGATAGTAACATCTGGAACCTCCAGACTTGCACTCAAACGTTTGCCAGGAGAAACGATATCCATTTGTTTGCCCAAATGAGAAGAAACGAATTCATGCTTGGCAAAAAATGGCTTTGACATGAAACAATGCGATGCACCAGTGTCAAGAAGAACTCTTGCAGGAATATCGTTAACAGGAAGGTTACCCATGATGACATCTGACGAGTCCTCTGCCTGAGCTGCATTCAACAAGTTGACCTTGGCGTGCTTGGGGTTATGCTTGACCACAGCTGTACTAGCCGATCTCACAGGAGGAGGAGGAGGGAGACGCCTCTGGTTGAAGCATTTGTTGGCATAGTGACCCTTCTGTTGGCACTTGTTCCACGTGACCTCTGAAAGCGGACGGTGATACTGAGCACTCGATCTTGGAGCTTGAGACGAAGTCTTGTTCTGAAAGCCATGGTTGGGTGGGTGGGAAGATCCACTGCCACCTTTGCTCTTCTGATACGGCTGACGGAACGGAGGAGGAGGAAGCCAATACTTCTGCTGCTTGGCCACTTGAGTAGAGGAAGAAGGAGTAGCATCTCTAACTCGCTTCTTGGAAGCATCACACTTCAGTTGAGCAGCCTCTTGCTTCAATGCCATGTTGTAGAACTCATCGTACCTCAAGGGCTCAAAGAGAACAAGAGCTAGCTGGATTTCTTCTCTGAGACCACCCCTGAACTGGTATATCATGCTCTTCTCGTCAGGGACGTCCTGCTTAGAAAAGCGGGCGAGCTTCTGAAACAACTTGTTGTAGTCATAGACAAACAAAGAGCCTTGCTTCAGGTTGCGGAATTCCTCACGCTTGCTTTCAACCACGCTCTGAGGAATATGATGAGCTTTGAAGTCTTGACGGAATTCATCCCAGGTAATCACACGGCCTCCTCTGGAATCCTTGTACTGCTGGAACCATTCTGCAGCTTGGTCTTTGAGTTGGAAGGAAACAAATTTTACAAAGTCCTCAGGCCTGACGTTACTGCACTTGAAATGCTTGCACAAGTCCACAAGCCAATCGTCAGCATCAGTTGCCTCAACACAATTGCTGAAGGTCTTTGGCTGGTTAGCAAGGAACTGGTTGAGTGTAGAAAATTGATTCTGATTGTTGCCTTGGTTTCCTTGGTTCGCTTGATTGCGCTCTTGAAGAATTTGCATGATCAACTGCGTGTTTGCATTGGTTGCGGCCATCACATCTTGCCATGCCTCCGGAGGAGGAGGAGGTGGTGGCAGATCCTGATTCTGATTCTGCTTGCTGCTCTTAGCGGGAGCCATCCTGAAGAGGGTGACATCCGTTAGCACATTGACAGATAAATTTGAAGCTGAATCAAGCGGGTTGAAATTGCAACATATAGTCTTCACATCCGAACATAAGAACGAATGCATTCCACTTGAAATGGTCACATATCCATAAATTGAGAAGCCACTTAGAATTTAGGTAGAGGAATAAATCAACAAGGTACGGAACAAGAACGAATACTCGGTAAGAAATCCCAATCTCAAACCAAATATCCGTGGAAGAAGAGCTAGAGCTACCGGAATTCCCACCTATGAAACTCCCGAACCTTTCCGGTTATGCAATCAAGTGTTGGGGATACAGGGGAAGCATAATATCTCACCCAAATCTAGCAAATCCTACATCCAGCTGTATCCATCCTTCAACACATAACCGAGAAAAACTTCAAAACCATCTACCTCAACCTTCGAAAAGCATCCGTTATACAAGTTATGGCAATACTCCTGAACTCCCGCCGCAGTACTGGGTGGCGTCGAGGTTATCTCACCAACAACTGCATAAAAGAGATTTTCGATGTCGGCGGACTAAACTCAGGTATTCCAGAACTGCAACGATAAAATTGTGACGACAACACCTCAGAGCTCAACTCCCCGGGACACTGCCACAAACCCTAAATGACAGTAGGCACCAAGAACAATGTTCTCGTCACAAATCGATCGGAACGATTCCAAGATACCCGCGTGATCCTAAATTTTTTTAGTGAAATTTGAGAAGAGAAGAGTCAAAACTCTACGTCAGGATGCCTTACCAGAGCGATGAAGGGACTGGGGAGTAAAAAGAATTCCTAACTCTCCGATATATAATTCCTAAATGACTCAAAACATTTTTCTAGACTCAACAACGGCTGCTAAAAACGATCAAGCAGTGGGGGCTCCTAAGGTCAGGGAAGGCTCTGATTGCCAACTTCTAACGCCCTCGATGCGGCTATATCTCCTACGTGTCGAAGCATGACTTAGAGGCATAACCGCATTGAAAGCAATGTCGCAAGTAAGGCAATCTTCACAACATCCCATGTAATAGATAATAAAAGGGGAAGGTACATAGTTGGCTTACACTCGCCACGTCAAACAAAGTACATAAATAGCATTACATCATCCAATCACTCATGGCCCGACTACGGTGCCAAAATAAAAGATCAACCCAACATGCGACACGGTCCTGATCGCTCCAACTGGGCACCACTACTGATCATCAGGGAAAGACACATAGTAACGGCGTGAGTCCTCGTCGAACTCCCACTTGAGCTCAAGCGCGTCATCTGGAACGGAGTCATCAGGCCCTGCATCTGGTTTGGAAGTAATCTGTGAGCCACAGGGACTCAGCAATCTCGCACCCTCGCGATCAAGACTATTTAAGCTTATAGGTAAGGCAAGGTAAATATGTGGAGCTGCAGCAAGCGACTAGCATATATGGTGGCTAACCTGTTCGCAAAAGAGAGCGAGAAGAGAAGGCAATGCACGAACGAATAACTAGAGAACAACCTGCGGCAAGAATTACTCCAACACTGTGTTCACTTCCCGGACTCCGCCGAGAAGAGACCATCACAGTAACATACATAGTTTGTTCATTTTAATTAAGTTAAGGTTCAAGTTATCTACAACCAGACATTAACAAATTCCCATCTGCCATAACCGCGGGCACGACTTTCGAAAGTTCAAATCCCTGCAGGGGAGTCCCAACTTAGCCCATGACAAGCTCTCACGGTCATGAAGGATATACCTTCTCCCGAGACACTCCGATGAGACTCGGTATCCCGGTTCTACAAGACACTTCGACAAGTTAAAACAAATCCAGCAACACCGCCCGAATGTGCCGACAAATCCCGATAGGAGCTGCACATATCTCGTTCTCAGGGCACACTCATATAGGTCAAGCTACGAGTAAAACCAAACCTCGAGTTTCCCCGAGGTGGCCCCGCAGGCTGCCCGGTTTGGACCAACACTCAGAGGAGCACTGGCCCCGGGGGGGGGGGGTTAAATAAGATGACCCTTGGGCTCCGGAAACCCAAGGGAAAAAGAGGCTAGGTGGCAAATGGTAAAACCAAGGTTGGGCATTGCTGGAGGAGCTTTATTCAAGGCGAACTGTCAAGGGGTTCCCATTACCACCCAACCGCGTAAGGAACGCAAAATCCAGGAACATAACACCGATATGACGGAAACTAGGGCGGCAAGAGTGGAACAAAACACTAGGCAAAAGGCCGAGCCTTCCACCCTTTACCAAGTATATAGATGCATTAAGATAACAAGATAATATAATGATATCCCAACAAGAAAATAATGTTCCAACAAGGAACGATCTCCAATCTTCACCTGCAACTAGCAACACTATAAGAGGGGCTGAGCAAAGCGGTAACATAACCAATCAAGGTTTGCTAGGACATGGTGGGTTAGAGGTTTGACATGGCAATTTGGGAGGCATGATAAGCAAGTGGTAGGTACCATAGCATAGGCATAGCAAAAGAGCGAGCATCTAGCAAAGCAAAGATAGAAGTGATTTCGAGGGTATGATCATCTTGCCTGCAAAGTTGTCAGAGTTGACTGGATCCTCGAAAGCAAACTCAATGGGCTCCTCGTTAGCGAACTCATCTCCCGGATCTACCCAAACAAGACAAAAAAGCAAAAAGGACACAATCAACCACGTGCAAAGCTCAAACAACATGATGCAAACATGGTATGCTATGCGGGATGCGGTATGTGATGCATATGCAAGATTTGACAAGAGATGAATGAACCTGGCCTCAACTTGGAAATCCAAGAGTTCCATTGGAAAGGTGAGGTGATTTCGGTTGAAATCGATATAAAGAACACTGGAATCGGAGACACGGTTTGGAAATGGCAAGTAAAACAAATATGGCACCGGTCTGCGATAAACAGCAAGTAGCCATCTAAATGCAACAAGTTAAACATGCTACAGCACTCAAACATGGCAACAAAATACATGGCAGGGATCCACTCATAATGCTTAACAAACTATGAACACTGATCTATAGCCAATTCATCCATTAACAGGTTCAAACAAGCATGGCAAAAGTGCAATTGGTAAACAGATTTCAGACTTTGTGAAATTAACACTTGTCTGGAATTTTAGATCAGGTAGCACACTTTGGAGCATGAAAACTATATGCTACAGGAACTTAACATGGCAAAGCAAGGCATGGAATGGAGCTACTAAAAGAGCTTAACAAAAGTCCCTTAGTGACCTTGAGCCAAAAGGGATCAGAAAATACATGATCAAATAAATCCAATCTAATCTTTTCCGTGAAATAGTTTCTCGTCCCCTTGTCTTATAAATCCAATCAAATCTTTTCCTTGAGTGGCAAGTTGTCACCTCATAATGTTGAGATGTCTTCTATAAGCCCACCTCAAGCTTGTCCTTCCGTTGTTGGTGTTCCAACAACTCCGTTTGACCATTCTCCTAAGGATGCCTTTTCAAGCTCAATTGTGGCACAACTTGGCAGTTTCTACCCCATTCTTTTATTTCAATTATCTATCTTCTATTTCTTCCTTACGGAGGCGTTCTGATGTTGCTCTCTTCAACACATCTTCTTGTTTTGTCCGGATCATGTTCTTTTCTTGGTTTATCCATTTAATCGGAGTATTATGCCCATTTTGCTCAAGCTCTCTCATTTTATCAAGTCTTCATCTCTTTTCAACCGAAGTGCTACCCAAATCGGTTCTTTCTTATTCCTCTTTCTTAATGGAGTGCTTTCAACTTTGTTGTTCTCCATTTTTTTCTTTCTTTCATTTTGCTCAACCTTTTCAAGGTTCTTTGTTTTCACTTGTTTGTCAAAGAAGCAACTTAGTTTACCTCTTCTCTTTCTCTTTCGTTTTCCCTCCGGTGCCATTCTAGATCTCGGGACGAGATCCTCTCGTAGTGGTGGAGTGTTGTAACGCCCTGAGACCGATGTGCCAGGTGTCTTCCTGTTATTTGCTGTTGTTGGCTTGTCATTTGCTTGCGTGCTTGTGATGTTTGTTTTATTTTATTTTGCATCATGAGCATCATTGTTGTTGCATGTTTGTTGAGTGCCTTGTCATATTTTACTTCTTGCATCATGTTCATCGTTTATTATTGCATTATACCATCCTTGTTTGTTTTGCCATGCCTGTCTATTGTCATATTGCTTTGGTCATTCATGTTGTTGCCATGAGTATCATATGCATTACACTCATCCTTATGTTACATGTTTGTGACGTCCGGATAATTAAGCTACAGTAATCCCGGGCTAATGGTGCCACGTCACCACGGTTACTGTTGTTAACCTTGCGATGATTCGAAACCGTTTCAAAATTCAAATTCAAATTAATGTCAATAATAAAAGTTTTCAAAAATTAAAATAAAAATGTTCGGATTGTACTAAATATTACATAGATAATTATGGTGTAGAAGGCACAGTTTTATAAAATACATAAATATTTTAAATTGAATTAAAACAGAAGAGAAAATAAATAGAAGGAAGAAAATACAAAAGAGACCAACAAACAAAAAAAAGGAAAAGGAACCCCCATCTGGGCCTCGGCCCAGCAGGCCGACGGACTGCCAGGCCGGCCCACCCCGGTCCCCCTTATCCCCCACGCGACCAAACCCTAAACCGCTACCACACCCACTCCCCCTCGTTCCTCTCGCTCCCCCCCGATCTGGATCGGGGGCGCTTGCCCCCGACGACCGCGTCGCCGTCGCCGCGCTGACCCCGCCGTCGCCTCCGCCCGCCCCCTCAAGGCCTCCGCCCCGCGTGGATCCGGTCTGGGCAGCCGACCCCCCCCCCCCAGCGCCCCGTCGCCTGATGCCGACCACCGTCGCCCGAAGCCGACTCGTCGGACCGCTCCCTCGCCGGACCTCTTCCTCTACGTCGCCTCCTCGTCCTCCTCCTCGAGCATGCTGCCGTTCCCCTGCACCGCAAGTGAGGCCCGGCCTCTCCTCCTCCCCCCCCCCCGCTGTCGCTCGAGCTCGCCGGAGCTCATAACCGCCCTCCCCCTCGCTGCACGCACTCCACCGCGCCCCGCGCCTCACGTGCCCACTCCGGCCACTGCCTGTGCGCCGGGCTGCGCCCGACCGGGCGCCGTTTTCCCCACAACCATGGTCACCCATGCCGCTGACGCCGCAACTCGTTGCAAACGCCGGCGCCCCGACCTCACCCCCCTCTGTTGCCACCCCACGCACCCCCTGGCCACCCTTGCCTAGCACCACCGCCACCCCGCGCCGGCGCTGCCACGCCGTGTGCTTCTGCTGTTGCTTCTCACGTGCTCTCCGCCCACCCGTGCCCCGTGGCCGTGCCCTGCCTCGCCCGCGGCCACCCCCTGGCCGGCGCCCCACTGTGCCCCGGTGGCCTGCGCCCGCCCCATCGCCCCGAATGGCCCCGCCCGTGCGCCGGCGACCATCTGCGCCCGTTCGGGCTGGTGCCCGCGCCAGCGCCCTGCGCCCGCTGCCCGCACGCCCGTTCGGGCCACGCCCGATAGGCCCCTGGGGCCTATGACAGATGGGCCCCATGCCCATAACGTTTTAAAAAAGGAATTAAAAATAAAAATAATAAATAAAAAATGATTTAATAAAATTAATTATTAATTAATTAATTATCTAATGAATTAATTAAGTTAATTAATCCGGTTTAATTAATTTAATTAACTAGTTAGGTTAATTAAATAGTAATTAAATTAACTAATCTGTAATTAACCTAAACAGAGAATGACAGGTGGGTCCCACCGGACCCACATGTCAGGTTGACCAAGTCAACTCTGTTGACTGCTGACGTCAGCATGACATCATGCTGACGTCATAAATCCATTTTTCGAATTAATTAATAATTAATTAAATTCCAGAAATTAATAAAATCTTTAGAAAATCATATCTTTTAATCCGTAACTCGGATTAAATTATTTTCAACATGAAAGTTGCTCAGAACGACGAGACGAATCCGGATACGCAGCCCGTTCGTCCACCACACCCCCTAACCTATCGAACTCGCAACTTTCCCCCTCCGGCTCCTCTGCCCGAAAACGCGAAACACCGGGAATACTTTCCCGGATGCTTTCCCCCTTCGTCGGTATCACCTACTACCGCGTTCGGGCACACCTAGCACCGCGTATTGCCTCGTTTTGTTTGTGATACTTTGTTGGCTCTGTATTTACTGTTTCTTCCCCCCTCTTCTTCCCCGGTAGACCCCGAGACCGGCGCTGATGCCACCGAGTACGACTACATCGACGACGACCCCTCTCTCTTGCCAGAGCAACCAGGCAAGCCCCCCCCTTGATCACCAGATATCGCCTATTCTCCTCTATACTGCTTGCATTAGAGTAGTGCAGCATGTTACTGCTTTCCGTTAATCCTATTCTGATGCATAGCCTGTCATTGTTGCTACAGTCATTGATACCTTACCCGCAATCCTAAATGCTTAGTATAGGATGCTAGTTTATCATCATTGGCCCTACATTCTTGTCAGTCTGCCTCGCTATACTATTGGGCCGTGATCACTCGGGAGGTGATCACGGGTATATACTTTACATACATACATACTATACAGATGGTGACTAAAGTCGGGTCAGCTCGAAGAGTACCCGCGAGTGATTCACGGATTGGGGGCTGAAAGGACCTTTGTCCCGACGGCCCTCTGTGTGGATCTTTGTGGCGGAGCGACAGGGCAGGTTGAGACCGCCTAGGAGAGAGGTGGGCCTGGCCCTGTTCGGCGTTCGCGGATACTTAACACGCTTAACGAGATCTTGGTATTTGATCTGAGTTGGCTACGAGCCTATACGCACTAACCATCTACGCGGGAGTAGTTATGGGTATCCCGACGTCGTGGTATCAGCCGAAGCACTTCGTGACGCCAGCGACTGAGTGGCGCGCGCCGGATTGGAACGTAAGCCTGCTCTTGTATTAAGGGGGCTAGTTCTGCTTTCGGCCGCGTACGCAACGTGCAGGTGTGCTATGGGCGATGGGCCCAGACCCCTGTGCGCTTAGGTTTAGACCGGCGTGCTGGCCTCTCTGTTGAGCCTAGGTGGGGCTGCGACGTGTTGATCTTTCGCGGCCGGGCATGACCCGGGAAAGTGTGTCCGGCCAAATGGGATCAAGCGTGTTGGGTAAGTTGGTGCACCCCTGCAGGGAAGTTAATCTATTCGAATAGCCGTGATCTTCGGTAACAGGACGACTTGGAGTTGTACCTTGACCTTATGACAACTAGAACCGGATACTTAATAAAACACACCCTTCCAAGTTCCACAGACAACCCGGTGATCGCTTTCCACAGGGCGACGAGGGGAGGATCGCCGGGTAGGATTATGCTACTGCGATGCTACTGGAGATGCTACTTGGAGATGCTACTTGGAGGACTTCAATCTACTCTCTTCTACATGCTGCAAGACGGAGGCTGCCAGAAGCGTAGTCTTCGACAGGATTAGCTATCCCCCTTTTATTCTGGCATTCTGCAGTTCAGTCCACCGATATGGCCCTTTACACATATACCCATGCATATGTAGTGTAGCTCCTTGCTTGCGAGTACTTTGGATGAGTACTCATGGTTGCTTTTCTCCCTCTTTTCCCCTTTCCCTTCTACCTGGTTGTCGCAACCAGATGCTGGAGCCCTGGAGCCAGACGCCACCGTCGACGATGATTCCTACTACACTGGAGGTGCCTACTACTACGTGCAGGCCGCTGACGACGACCAGGAGTAGTTAGGAGGATCCCAGGCAGGAGGCCTGCGCCTCTTTCGATCTGTATCCCAGTTTGTGCTAGCCTTCTTAAGGCAAACTTGTTTAACTTATGTCTGTACTCAGATATTGTTGCTTCCGCTGACTCGTCTATGATCGAGCACTTGTATTCGAGCCCTCGAGGCCCCTGGCTTGTATTATGATGCTTGTATGACTTATTTATGTTTTAGAGTTGTGTTGTGATATCTTCCCGTGAGTCCCTGATCTTGATCGTACACATTTGCGTGCATGATTAGTGTACGATTAAATCGGGGGCGTCACAAGTTGGTATCAGAGCCGACTGCCTGTAGGAATCCCCCTTCCACACTCCTTGGCCGAAGTCGAGTCTAGTCATTGCAAAACTTTTACTAACATGGCTGTGTGCCTTACGGGCCCACGTCGCCATCGGGTGGTACTAGGATCTTTTACTCCTCGACCTTTACTCTGGGACTCTGATCTCTCTTCTATTCGGGTTAAATGAATTTCGCTAAATCTAACATTAGGATCTCGTTATCACTTTCACCCGGAGAGCCCCTTATTACTGATGATCGTCTGCTGCACGTGAAGACCCTAAAGATACTTTCCGCTGTTAACCCGAGAACTTGTGTTCATCGCATTTGCAATTCCCCTTCCACCGTCAACCCTTATGGGTAACTACTTACAGTTGTTATTCTTATATCATCCCCAGTTGGTCTTGTTATTACAAGATACCCTGAAAAACTCGTCGTGGTTTCGATAATCCCTTGAGCTTACTGCCTTGCTGTTCTTGTCACTTGAATACCCCTACAGTTAATTCTTGCATTTATCGAGTATCCGCTCATCCCCCAGTTGTTCATGTGTTACACAAAAGTCTTCGAAATACCACCCGATATTCCGAAAATCCTCAGCAACCTATTGCTCTGGAATTTCTTGTTTGCTTTCATTATGATTAATCCCATAAGTATAGAAATCTTATTGACATTCCTTGTCATTATCATTTTGAGTCTGTTGACTCAATATGTTGCGAATGCACGCAATCATCAGTTGATCCTTTTAAATTATCTCTCCGGCTCAGACGTCTTTCAAACATGAGCTGGTTCTCGACCAAACTATCTGTCATCGATTGTGCCTCTGGTATATTCAATTGATACGTCCTTGATCAGAACGTCTGTTTCTGATCCTTTGTTTTGGAAATCATAATTCCTTTGCATTTTAGCTTTGAATTATTCAGATGATTCCATAACCTGTTGCATTCGCATTCCTTCCTCTTCTGGTTGAGTATCGATACTCACATCAGATCCTTTGTGGACCATCAAGTCCTGTGTTGGATTGTTATCCGACAGTGTCCTTCACATTTGATCACTTTGTGAGTTCTTCCCCTGATACATGATGCCCTTGTTAAGTTGTATCCTCTGCTTGGCCAACCATGCTCTGCTTTCGGGCTTGTGTTATTTACTCTTGAAACTTGTGGTATATGTTTCTAAGAAGCCCCTATGGGTTGAACATATGCCTTCTCTAAACCGTGTGAACCCGAAAGTTTTCACGAGTCATACTCTTCTGGTGCTTCACCAGACAAAATTTCAACACTGCAACTTCATCGAACGTGAGAAGTGAATGAAAGGTTATGCATTGGAGAAGTGGGAGTCGACCTTGAACTTGTGTTCATGCCCATGGACGCGATATATATCCTATCATGAAAGCTTCTTGTAACAATAACTATTTCCTTGATAACTAACCTATGGTATCTGTGAATTGATCCCTTGCAACCGTGGTTCCGACCATGATTGTTCTTCTTTGATCTCATTTCTCGGACAAGTTAAAACAATTGTCTTCTATGGATCAATACACCAGTCCAACCTTTACTTTGATCTTGTGTCGAGTATTACCCCCCTGGTATCTCGAGATTATCATGGAACTGCATAACTTTTTATGAGTTCTTCATCAAGTGCTACCTTCCCACTGATTCCAATTTTTCGCGGGCTCTGAGTTATTGAACACTCAAAGACACCGATAACTGAACCGAGTCCGCTCTACGGTTCAACAACTCTTCAGTAAGCTTCTATAAGTACGAGTTTGTTACCCGATCACGCCATTCCTAGCCTGTTTGGCTATATCATTGTCGTGACGATTCTAACGGTGCTACCTGGTCCTTATTCTCGGAGCACCAATTTTCGACGATGAACTAACCTTACGTCGATTTTCCTCGTCATACCCTTTCACCTTAAACAACAAGCTTGAGTTCGAGTTTGTGTCGTAACTGTGGTTCCAATAACCTCTTGCTTCATCATTCCTTTGACTTCATGTCGTCGCTGATTGACTACATCTGCATGAAATCTCTCGACAATTGTGTCGTGATCATCATCAACCTTATGAGCTCTTCCAGGAATTCAATTGAATTCATGATGGGTAATACCATCCTTGCCCCTCGATGATTCCTGTTCTCATCGACCACTTTATTGCCTTCCGTTCAACACAACTTGTTCGTGTTTTGTGTAAACCTTGAGATCACTGCTACCCAGCAGTTGATCTTCCTTACCTCGGAAGTATTACCATCTCTTTTTGTCAAGAATGTGGTGAGAATTTCACCACCTCTTAATAATTCTTGATATCATAATACTTCTTGCCATCTTCGTTCATTCCTTGGTCCCCGTATTGTTTTCAACCGGAATACCGACAATGGAGCTATGACGTGTGAATTCAAAACTTCTAACAACCCTATTGCTTTGAAGTGAATGGGCGATAGTTCATTCTAAGTCCTTCGCTAATTGAATCACCATTCTGACATTGGTCGTGCAACCCAACCCATATTTCGGGCGCACCTTTCAACCAATGTTTAATTGTGTATGTTTTCCTCGAGCATACTTCCTTATATCATTTGATCTGACAAATGTTATCTCCTTGTTCACTTAATGGTGGAAATCCATCTTTTGGGAATCTCGGTGAATTGCCGTTGAGTTCACCAGACACCTCCTTGTCCTCTCCTTGGGTTAATGATGGACTCTTGTTAACGGAAATCACTTCATAGTTCATTTCCCCGAGAATCTTACAATGTCATCTCGTCAATTTGCGTTGCACCTTTTCTTCTCAGGTATCCTAAGTCTGAGGTATCCTGACACCAATCGGATCTGAATCTCGGTCAGATATGATGGTTGGGACAACTTTCCAAGAGTCATGATGTTGATCCTTTGATGACCCGGTAACATGATGTCATGCCTAGCACCCCCCCCCCGGCTGGAGGACCTATCATTATAGATTCCTTTTCAGCAAGGTTATCCATTCATCCATGAGGAAATTGTAAGACTTATTCTACAAGTTATTCCTGATGGATCCTTCGTGTTTCCAAAGTCTGATCTTCACCTGAAGACCTTGTCAATGCTATCTCGAAGCATGTCAATGGTACTCCGATTTTCAACAGGAACATTTGAAGCACGATGCTAAATTTTATTTATCATTTATCCTAATACCGTGGTATGGGTAATATCATGAGATTCCTCCCCCCTTACCTAAATGGTTTTCTACTTTATATCCTGCCATGGATATCTTGCTCTGCTTGTCCTTGGGAAGGATATACCCTTGAAATATGTGTTTAAACATATTTTCCTTTCCATTGTTCTGTTTAATCTGATGATCATATTTTCCTTCCATTGGTTTGTTTAAACCTTTTCTATGATCTATATGATATAAGCAGTAATAATCCACTGCTTGTGCAAACACCTCGATGTACAACTCTGTCGGTAAGACCTTGTTACTTTTGTTGATGACATTCCGGTAACCACCGATGGACGGGAACCTTGCCTATTGGTCCGCCTCGTTTCAACGAGCAGAAAAATGGTTCTCTTCGTCCCTCGCCCTTGGTACCTATGTTGTTGCCGACATGACCCACAGACTCTCCTCTGGCATGCCTTGCTTACATGATTGTGCAAGACGTCACCGCCTTTCCTACTTTTAACCCACATGGTGGGCCCATAACCCACAGTTCCACAGGATCGAAACCTGACTCTCCTGTACACCTTGTTGTCAAAGTTATTCCTCGAGCTTGACTTCGTATGTAATTCATGGGCCACATGCCTAGTAATCTATTCTGGTATCAGACACAATACCTACCCTCGCCTTTCTGAACCCCTTTTCTCACTCTGGTTCAGACTTCGAGCAACTATCTATCCGCTGGGAACCTCTTATTCTATCTTCGTACCTTACTCTCGATGTATTTTATATGTTCAACTCGAGAGATAATCTTATGCTCATTCATGGGTTAACCCCAGATTGTTTTCCCTCATAAGCATTCTGTCGTAGCCAAGCTGCCCCTTACCTATTCGAAAGTACGTTGGAGATCCCGAAGAAAGGATGACGACTTGATCATGGTGACTTGAAGCAGAGAAATGGAGACATCAACGTAATGGATCGACCTCTTCGAGGAGAGCAACCAAGACCGAGAAGATCCGTTAGAATTTCGCAACCACAACTTCCCCCCTTACTCCACCGCTTAAATCTCGGGACGAGATTTCTTGTAGTGGAGGAGAATTGTGACGCCCGGATAATTAAGCTACAGTAATCCCGGGCTAATGGTGCCACGTCACCACGGTTACTGTTGTTAACCTTGCGATGATTCGAAACCGTTTCAAAATTCAAATTCAAATTAATGTCAATAATAAAAGTTTTCAAAAATTAAAATAAAAATGTTCGGATTGTACTAAATATTACATAGATAATTATGGTGTAGAAGGCACAGTTTTATAAAATACATAAATATTTTAAATTGAATTAAAACAGAAGAGAAAATAAATAAAAGGAAGAAAATACAAAAGAGACAAACAAACAAAAAAAAGGAAAAGGAACCCCCATCTGGGCCTCGGCCCAGCAGGCCGACGGACTGCCAGGCCGGCCCACCCCGGTCCCCCTTATCCCCCACGCGACCAAACCCTAAACCGCTACCACACCCACTCCCCCTCGTTCCTCTCGCTCCCCCCCCCGATCTGGATCGGGGGCGCTTGCCCCCGACGACCGCGTCGCCGTCGCCGCGCTGACCCCGCCGTCGCCTCCGCCCGCCCCCTCAAGGCCTCCGCCCCGCGCGGATCCGGTCTGGGCAGCCGACCCCCCCCCCAGCGCCCCGTCGCCTGATGCCGACCACCGTCGCCCGAAGCCGACTCGTCGGACCGCTCCCTCGCCGGACCTCTTCCTCTACGTCGCCTCCTCGTCCTCCTCCTCGAGCATGCTGCCGTTCCCCTGCACCGCAAGTGAGGCCCGGCCTCTCCTCCTTCCCCCCCCCCCCGCTGTCGCTCGAGCTCGCCGGAGCTCATAACCGCCCTCCCCCTCGCTGCACGCACTCCACCGCGCCCCGCGCCTCACGTGCCCACTCCGGCCACTGCCTGTGCGCCGGGCTGCGCCCGACCGGGCGCCGTTTTCCCCGCAACCATGGTCACCCATGCCGCTGACGCCGCAACTCGTTGCAAACGCCGGCGCCCCGACCTCACCCCCCTCTGTTGCCACCCCACGCACCCCCTGGCCACCCTTGCCTAGCACCACCGCCACCCCGCGCCGGCGCTGCCACGCCGTGTGCTTCTGCTGTTGCTTCTCACGTGCTCTCCGCCCACCCGTGCCCCGTGGCCGTGCCCTGCCTCGCCCGCGGCCACCCCCTGGCCGGCGCCCCACTGTGCCCCGGTGGCCTACGCCCGCCCCATCGCCCCGAATGGCCCCGCCCGTGCGCCGGCGACCATCTGCGCCCGTTCGGGCTGGTGCCCGCGCCAGCGCCCTGCGCCCGCTGCCCGCACGCCCGATAGGCCCCTGGGGCCTATGACAGATGGGCCCCATGCCCATAACATTTTAAAAAAAGGAATTAAAAATAAAAATAATAAATAAAAAAATGATTTAATAAAATTAATTATTAATTAATTAATTATCTAATGAATTAATTAAGTTAATTAATCCGGTTTAATTAATTTAATTAACTAGTTAGGTTAATTAAATAGTAATTAAATTAACTAATCTGTAATTAACCTAAACAGAGAATGACAGGTGGGTCCCACCGGACCCACATGTCAGGTTGACCAAGTCAACTCTGTTGACTGCTGACGTCAGCATGACATCATGCTGACGTCATAAATCCATTTTTCGAATTAATTAAATAATTAATTAAATTCCAGAAATTAATAAAATCTTTAGAAAATCATATCTTTTAATCCGTAACTCGGATTAAATTATTTTCAACATGAAAGTTGCTCAGAACGACGAGACGAATCCGGATACGCAGCCCGTTCGTCCACCACACCCCCTAACCTATCGAACTCGCAACTTTCCCCCTCCGGCTCCTCTGCCCGAAAACGCGAAACACCGGGAATACTTTCCCGGATGCTTTCCCCCTTCGTCGGTATCACCTACTACCGCGTTCGGGCACCCCTAGGACCGCGTATTGCCTCGTTTTGTTTGTGATACTTTGTTGGCTCTGTATTTACTGTTTCTTCCCCCCTCTTCTTCCCCGGTAGACCCCGAGACCGGCGCTGATGCCACCGAGTACGACTACATCGACGACGACCCCTCTCTCTTGCCAGAGCAACCAGGCAAGCCCCCCCCTTGATCACCAGATATCGCCTATTCTCCTCTATACTGCTTGCATTAGAGTAGTGCAGCAAGTTACTGCTTTCCGTTAATCCTATTCTGATGCATAGCCTGTCATTGTTGCTACAGTCATTGATACCTTACCCGCAATCCTAAATGCTTAGTATAGGATGCTAGTTTATCATCATTGGCCCTACATTCTTGTCAGTCTGCCTCGCTATACTATTGGGCCGTGATCACTCGGGAGGTGATCACGGGTATATACTTTACATACATACATACTATACAGATGGTGACTAAAGTCGGGTCAGCTCGAAGAGTACCCGCGAGTGATTCACGGATTGGGGGCTGAAAGGACCTTTGTCCCGACGGCCCTCTGTGTGGATCTTTGTGGCGGAGCGACAGGGCAGGTTGAGACCGCCTAGGAGAGAGGTGGGCCTGGCCCTGTTCGGCGTTCGCGGATACTTAACACGCTTAACGAGATCTTGGTATTTGATCTGAGTTGGCTACGAGCCTATACGCACTAACCATCTACGCGGGAGTAGTTATGGGTATCCCGACGTCGTGGTATCAGCCGAAGCACTTCGTGACGCCAGCGACTGAGTGGCGCGCGCCGGATTGGAACGTAAGCCTGCTCTTGTATTAAGGGGGCTAGTTCTGCTTTCGGCCGCGTACGCAACGTGCAGGTGTGCTATGGGCGATGGGCCCAGACCCCTGTGCGCTTAGGTTTAGACCGGCGTGCGGGCCTCTCTGTTGAGACTAGGTGGGGCTGCGACGTGTTGATCTTTCGCAGGCCGGGCATGACCCGGGAAAGTGTGTCCGGCCAAATGGGATCAAGCGTGTTGGGTAAGTTGGTGCACCCCTGCAGGGAAGTTAATCTATTCGAATAGCCGTGATCTTCGGTAACAGGACGACTTGGAGTTGTACCTTGACCTTATGACAACTAGAACCGGATACTTAATAAAACACACCCTTCCAAGTTCCACAGACAACCCGGTGATCGCTTTTCCACAGGGCGACGAGGGGAGGATCGCCGGGTAGGATTATGCTACTGCGATGCTACTTGGAGATGCTACTTGGAGATGCTACTTGGAGGACTTCAATCTACTCTCTTCTACATGCTGCAAGACGGAGGCTGCCAGAAGCGTAGTCTTCGACAGGATTAGCTATCCCCCTTTTATTCTGGCATTCTGCAGTTCAGTCCACCGATATGGCCCTTTACACATATACCCATGCATATGTAGTGTAGCTCCTTGCTTGCGAGTACTTTGGATGAGTACTCACGGTTGCTTTTCTCCCTCTTTTCCCCTTTCCCTTCTACCTGGTTGTCGCAACCAGATGCTGGAGCCCTGGAGCCAGACGCCACCGTCGACGATGATTCCTACTACACTGGAGGTGCCTACTACTACGTGCAGGCCGCTGACGACGACCAGGAGTAGTTAGGAGGATCCCAGGCAGGAGGCCTGCGCCTCTTTCGATCTGTATCCCAGTTTTTGCTAGCCTTCTTAAGGCAAACTTGTTTAACTTATGTCTGTACTCAGATATTGTTGCTTCCGCTGACTCGTCTATGATCGAGCACTTGTATTCGAGCCCTCGAGGCCCCTGGCTTGTATTATGATGCTTGTATGACTTATTTATGTTTTTAGAGTTGTGTTGTGATATCTTCCCGTGAGTCCCTGATCTTGATCGTACACATTTGCGTGCATGATTAGTGTACGATTGAATTAGGGGCGTCACAATGTTACTTTCATGTTGTGTGTGCATCAGCCCTTGCTATCCCTCTCTCAAGCCATGCCCATGTATCATCATCTCTCCCTTCCTTCTCCCTTCATGTTTTTGCAAGTGACATATTTCCCCGCTCCATTAATGTTCATTTATTTCCTGATGATCATACTCCATGCCTTATACCTCTCTGTAAAATTTCATTCATTTTGGAGTTGTTTTGGTTGGGTTCAAAAATGGCTCAAGTTTGAATTTAATTCAAACTCGGATTATTTTTCTACCTGTTAAAAAAATTGCCAAGTCAATTTATTCAAATCCTGCACATATTTTGGACTCCAGGGATATTCTCATATCTCTCTCAACCCTCTCCATTATACATGTGCTTTTCTGTCTTGTTTTCTGTCTGAAGAAAAGAGAAGAAGGGAAGCAGCAGTAGCAACTGAGCAGCCCAGCAGAAGCAGCGCTGCTCCAGCCGAGCCGCGACCAATCTAGCCCAGCCCCGCAACCCACCGATCACCTCCCTGGTAAAATTTTCCCCATGGCCAGTCGATCACCCGCCGACCCCACCTGCCAGCGACCAGTCTCCCTCCTTTTCTTCTTCCTTCCTCTCTGTCTCTCACGGTGAAAACCCAGGGGAGCACATGGCCACCGTGGCTGAGCTCACGTCGCGCCCCTCCTATAAAGCCCGCATCCCGCCCCCCTAGGGTTTCCCTCTTGCCGCCGCCATCCTTTCCCTTCTCCTGCTCCTCCTTCTTCTTCAAGAGGCAGAAACCAGAGAGCTCCTGACGCATTCCGATGGCTCCACTGCGGCCATAGCCATCCTCCGTCGTCTTCTTCGCTCCAGGTCGACTCGTCTGCGTCGTATTCTTCGTCTTCTTCAAGGCCAGGAGCCAGGAGGGACCAGGGCCAATGCGATCGACTCCCTCCACGACGGCATCATCCCTGCTTCCTCTTCTACACGAAGCCGAACGCCTCCACGAACAGCGCCTCTGCGTCGTTTGCGAGGCCTCCTCCATCGTCATCTTCCTCACCCTCGCTCGTTACCACAAGGACTCCAAGGCTTCCTCCCTGACGTCATCTTCATTGCCGTGGAACGCCAAGACGCTATCGCATTCATCTCCTTCTTCCTCAGGTCTGGGACATCGTCGTCAGAATTTGTCGCCGCTCGTCGTCCCTAGCTCGATCGACTCCACCATCCAACCCTACGTGAGCGTCCACACCTCCCCATCAACTTCTCCCCTTTGTTTGCGCCCTGTTTCATCCATCTCCGTTGAGCTCACGTGCCCCACCACAGAACCTCATCGTCGACGAGGAATTCGCTCACTTCCTGTTGCGTGTTGGGTATGAATGGGTTCGCCCCGTTGCCTACCTTCCATCCGCGCCCTCTGTGTGTGTTTTGGTTGCCGGAACAGCTTCGACGAGCTCCTCCGCCGTCCTATGTCCCCAGCGCTACCCCCCTCTATTTTTTCTCTGCTTCTGCACGCACACAACCCAGGCGAGCGGCAGCTGCTCGTCCATGCCTTGCGCATCCATACCCACAACCTCGCGTCGTTGCTCCACCACACGCACCCTGGCACGTTTCTGCACCCCCGCCGGCCCTCTACAACCACAGCAAGGGTTGTTGCTGGCTCCCGTCGCCGGCAAGTCCCCGTGCGCATGCTTCAGTTTTGGCACTGGTCGCGATGCGCACATGTGTTATGTTTTGTCAATCTCTATTTGCATCAGGAACACATATCTAGCCCAATGGATAGCGCAGCCAGTATCCATCCAAGGGGTCTGGGGTTCGATTCCCAGGAGCCCCTGTTTTTGCTCTGTTCTTTTATTTCTTTTGCACACACCACAGCCACATGGGCCGAATCCTCATCTGGGCCGCTGCACAGTAATGCTTCGAGCCCGTGCATATTTTTTTCCAGTCTGTGTATTTTAGCATTTTCCAATGCATTCTTATTTACTAAAATGCCATCATCTTGCATTGCTCATATTTAAATAACCATGCTTTGGATTTAAACAAACTATATATGTAAAATGCTTAGAATTTCATCTAGTTTCACATTATGCCATTTTCATGCATGTTTAGAATGTTTAAACTGTTGTTTGCATTAATTTGCTCCTATGTCATGTTAAAATGCTTTAATTCATAACTAAATAACCGTAGCTCCAAGTTTAACAAATTTTATATGTAGATGGGGTAGAAAAATGCCTAGTTTAACATGGTGGGTTTACTTTGCATGTTTAACAACTCTAAAATTGTGTTTAGGGCAGAACAGTACCAAACCTAATATATGCATATGAGGATTTTCCGAAATTGTTGTTTGTTGTTTCCGGACTCATTTAAACTTGACTAGGTAGTTAGTTTATGTCTGCTTCACCTCTTGACATGCTTAACAACATTTAATATTGGTGAGTACATAACCGTGAGAGAACTAAATAATTGATGTGGTGTTTCATCCATATGCAACTCGTTGCATAGTGAGCTCCACTTAATTTGTAGAATTTCTTGTGCACTTTGCCATGCCATGCTTCATTAAACCGGACATGCATCATACTTGATTGTGCATCATACCATGTTTATGTGGTGGTTGATTACTATGTTGTTTGCTTCTTTCCGGTGTTGCTTCTTCGGGTTAGTTCCGATAACGTCGCGTTTGTGAGGATCCGTCCGACTACGTCTGTTTGTCTTCTTCATGGACTCGTTCTTCTTCCTTGCGGGATCTCAGGCAAGATGACCATACCCTCGAAATCACTTCTATCTTTGCTTGCTTAGTTGCTCGCTCTTTTGCTATGCCTATGCTGCGGTACCTACCACTTGCTTATCATGCCACCCATATTGTGAACCAAGCCTCTAACCCACCTTGTCCTAGCAAACCGTTGTTTGGCTATGTTACCGCTTTGCTCAGCCCCTGTTATAGCATTGTTAGTTGCAGGTGAAGATTGAAGTTTGTTCCTTGTTGGAACATGGAGATGTTGTTCCTTGTGGAAACATGTTTACTTGTTGGGATATCACAATATATCTTATTTAATTAATGCATCTATATACTTGGTAAAGGGTGGAAGGCTCAGCCTTATGCCTGGTGTTTTGTTCCACTCTTGCTGCCCTAGTTTCCGTCATATCGGTGTTATGTTCCCGGATTTTGCGTTCCTTACGCGGTTGGGTAATAATGGGAACCCCTTGACAGTTCGCCTTGAATAAAACTCTTCTAGCAATGCCCAACCTTGGTTTTACCATTTGCCACCTAGCCTTTTCTTTCCCTTGGGTTCTGCAGACTCAAGGATCATCTTTATTTTAACCCCCCCGGGCCAGTGCTCCTCTGAGTGTTGGTCCAACCTGTTAGCTGCCGGTGGCCACCAGGGGCAACTCTGGGCTGGCCTACCCGTACCTAAGACAATCTGAGTGTGCCCTGAGAAAGAGATATGTGCAGCTCATATCGGGATTTGTCGGCACATTCGGGCGGTGTTGCTAGTTTAGTTTTACCTTGTCGAAATGCCTTGTAACCGGGATTCCGAGTCTGATCGGGTCTTCCTGCTAGAAGGAATATCCTTCGTTGACCGTGAGAGCTTGTTATGGGCTAAGTTGGGACACCCCTGCAGCGATTTGAACTTTCTAAAGCCGTGCCCGCGGTTATGGGTAGATGGGAATTTGTTAATGTACGGTTGTAGAAAACCTGAAGTTGACCTTAATTAAAATACATCAACCGCGTGTGTAACCATGATGGTCTCTTCTCGGCGGGGTCCGAGAAGTGAACACGGTGTTGGAGTTATGTTTGACGTAGGTTGTTCTAGGATCACTTCTTGATCATAGTTTCTCGATCGTGCTTTGCCTTCTCTTCTCGCTCTCATTTGTGTATGTTAGCCACCATATATGCTAGTCACTTGCTGCAGCTCCACCTCTTACCTTTACCTTACCCATAAGCTTAAATAGTCTTGACCGCGAGGGTGTGAGATTGCTGAGTCCCTGTGACTCACAGATACTTCCAAAACCAGCTTGCAGGTGCCGTTGAACCATGCAGATGATGCAACCAGGCTCAAGGAGGAGCTCGATGAAGATCTTGTCCTTTGTGTTGTTTCGTTCTAGTTGTTCAGTAGTGGAGCCCAGTTGGGGTCGATCGGGGACCTTGTCACATTTGGGGTTCTTCTTTTATTTTGGTTCCGTAGTTGGACCTTGATTGTATTTTGATGTTGTAATGCTTTATTCATGTATTGTGTGAAGTGGCGATTGTAAGCCAACTATGTATCTCTTTTCCCTTATGTATTACATGGGTTGTGTGAAGATTACCTCACTTGCGACATTGCTTTCAATGCGGTTATGCCTCTAAGTCGTGCTTCGACATGTGGGAGATATAGCCGCATCGAGGGCATTACATACTCATAAGGAGGAAGCACACATAGCCATAGTAGCCCTAAGAATGGGAATGGGAATGGAGCAAGCAGCAGCCAGAACCGTTCCAATCCAGCAACACCCGCTAAGAAGGACCCGAGTCATGTCACCTATTACAAGTGATGGAAGACTGGACACCATGCCAATGATTGCTCAGAGTTGAAGAATGGCAATGGAAATGGAAACTCTGGGAAGAAGCCCAACCCTTTCAACAGAGGACAAGTGAACCACGTTAACATGGAGGAGATTGAAGAACAACCAGATGCAGTTATAGGTAAGTTTTTTATTAAGTCATTTACTACAATTGTTCTTTTTGATACTGGTGCATCGCATTCATACATATCGAGGGGATTTGTGGATAAGTATAAGTTGCCCACCAAAGTTCTTAAGACACCTATCTTAGTAAGCTCACCTGGAGCGGAGTATATGGCAAGAAGAGGATGTTTTCAGGTGCCATTGACCATAGGTAGGCATGTTTTCCCCTCAGACCTAATAGTCTTGGAGTCGCAAGGATTGGATGTGATACTAGGCATGGATTGGCTATCAATGTATGGAGGAAATATTAATTGTGCTGGTAAGTCAATTCTACTCACTGCCCCGGAGGGAAGCAAGATCAAGTATGTGTCTAGGCATGCGCCAAGGAGGACCCAAGTGAATTCCCTCTCGGAAGTTGTTCAGGAGGAAGTGTCTGTTGTGAAGGATTACACCGATGTATTTCCAGAGGAACTACCAGGCATGTCGCCGGATCGAGACATAGATTTTTTGATAGAGCTATTGCCAGGCACCGGACCAATATCAAAGAGACCGTATCAGATGCCCGCAAATGATCTGGAGGAAATTAAGAAGCAAATTAAGGAGTTATTGGAGAAAGGTTATATCTGACCAAGTTCATCACCGTGGGGAGCCCCAGTGCTCTTAGTTGAGAAGAAAGATGGATCTTTGATAATGGTTGTTGATTATCGGGCATTGAATGAGGTAACAATTAAGAACAAGTATCCACTACCGGTGATCAATGATCTGTTTGACCAACTGCAGGGAGCTAAAGTATTCTCCAAGATCGACCTTCGATCAGGATATCACCAGTTGAAGATCCGAGAACAAGATATACCGAAGATAGCTTTTACCACAAGGTATGGGCTATATGAGTACACGGTCATGTCATTTGGATTGACAAATGCCCCTGCCTATTTTATGGGTATGATGAATAGGGTGTTTATGGAGTTCTCGGATAAGTTTGTTGTGGTGTTCATTGATGATATTTTGGTGTACTCAAAGAATGAAGAGGAACACAAGGAACACTTGCGCTTAGTTCTCGAGAAGCTTAGGGAACATCAGCTGTATGCCAAGTTTAGCAAGTGTGTGTTTTGGTTGAAGGAAGTTGGATTTCTTGCACATGTTATATCAGGAGAAGGTATAGCAATAGACCCTACCAAGGATCAGTCTGTCACTGAGTGGTTGGCACCCACCTTAGTTGGAGAGATCCGCAGTTTTCTGGGACTCGCAAGTTATTATAGGAGATTCATTGAGAATTTTTCCAAAATAGCGAAACCCATGACAGAGTTGTTGAAGGACACCAAATTCAAATGGTCCGAGGATTGTGAGGCTAGCTTTCAGGAATTGAAGAAACGTTTGGTCACAGCTCCAGTGTTGATTCTTCCAGATATACGCAATGATTTCCAAGTATATTGCGACGCTTCTTGCTTGGGACTTGGAGGTGTACTTATGCAAGACGGAAGAGTTGTTTCATATGCCTCACGACAGCTTCGACCTCACGAGTTGAATTAAGCCACACATGATTTGGGGTTAGCAGCCGTCATTGTTGAGGAAATCGTTAACTGGTAACTGCTCAGTTAGCTAGCGAGTAGGGGATTAATCGGCTAATCGGCAAGTTAATCGAGCATTTAATCAATTAATCGGACGATTTTTCCATTTATCGGCTACTCGGTGACCCTATGAGTAGGGATTAATCGGCAAGTTAACTGGTTAATCGGATGAATTCTTGAACATGGGCAGCCGTAGTGCATGCACTCAAGACCTGGAGACATTTCTTGATTGGAAACCGATGTGATGTGTACACGGATCACAAGAGTTTGAAGTATATCTTCACGCAGAAGAAGTTAAATCTCAGGCAGAGGAGATTGTTGGAGCTCATAAAGGATTATGATACGAAGTTGCATTATCATCCAGGAAAGGCCAATGTCGTAGCGGATGCTTTGAGCCGCAAGAGTTATGTCAATACCCTCGTAAGCGGAGGATTACCACAGGAGTTAGTCAACGATCTCAAGGAACTTCATTTGGAGATAGTCCCAAGAGGTTTTGTTGCAACAATGGAGGTTCAGTCTACATTATTGGGAAATATTCGAGAAGCTCAAAAGGATGATAAGGAAATTGCTGAGATAAAGGAGGACATGAGAAAAGGCAAAGCCAAGCGTTTTCGTGAGGATGAGCACGAAACTTTATGGTTTGAGGATCGTGTTTATGTGCCCAATAACATGGAGATCGGGAAGTTAATAACAAAATCTCAATGAGTAACAACAAATTATCTAAAGTGTGGTAACTTTTCACAATTTTTCCAGTTAGGGAAGTATGATTCCTCTTGCATTCTTTACAGACTATCCTGTTTAGACAGATTGCTCTTGTGTTTGCATTGTTTACATATGTTTGCTTGTTTAATGATTCTATTTGAGGATAGGAGTGTTAAATATGTAGATGAAATTAGTAGGCAATGTCAAATTAGAATTTTAGTGTTTTTCTACAATATAGAATGATAAGGTTTTGCCTTGATTTATACTAACTTATCTCATGAGTTCTTGTTGAGTTTTGTGTGGATGAAGTTTTTAAGATTCCAGGAAACTATGATATGAGAGGAATTAAGGAGACACAAAAGCTCAAGCTTTGGGATGCCCAAGGCATCCCTAATTAGTATTTCAAGAAGTCTCAAGCATCTAAGCTTGGTGATGCCCCGGTAGGCATACCACCTTTCTTCATCAACAATTATCGGCTAGCCTCGATTGAGCCTAAGGTTTTGCTTCTTCACATGATATGTGCTATCCTTGCAATGCCATTTTATTTTGTTTTGCTTGCTGTTTCAATAAAATACCAAGATCTGAAATTCTTAAATGTTAGAGAGTCTTCACATAGTTGCATAATTATTCGACTACTCATTGATCTTCACTTATATCTTTTGGAGTAGTTTGTCATTTGCTCTAGTGCTTCACTTATATCTTTTTAGAGCATGGCGGTAGTTTTGTTTTGAAGAAATTGTTGAACTCTCATGCTTCACTTATATCGTTTTGAGAGTCTCTAAATAGCATGGTAATTTGCTTTGGTTATGAATTTAGTCCTAATATGATGGACATCCAAGAGGGATATAATAAAAACTTTCATATAAAGTGCATTGAATACTATGAGAAGTTTGATCCCTTATGATTGTTTTGAGATATGAAGATGGTGATATTAGAGTCATGCTAGTGAGCAGTTGTGAATTTGAGAAATACTTGTGTTAAGGTTTGTGAGTCCCGTAGCATGCACGTATGGTGAACCGTTATGTAACGAAGTTGGAGCATGAAATATTTTTTGATTGTCTTCCTTATGAGTGGCGGTCAGGGACGAGCGATGATCTTTTCCTACCAATCTATCCCCCTAGGAGCATGCGCGTAGTACTTCGTTTCGATGACTAATAGATTTTCGCAATAAGTATGTGAGTTCTTTATGACTAATGTTGAGTCCATGGATTATACGCAGTCTCATCCTTCCACCATTGCTAGCCTCTCTAGTACCGCGCAACTTTCGTCGGTACCATAAACCCGCCATATACCTTCCTCAATACAGCCACCATACCTACCTATTATGGCATTTCCATAGCCGTTCCGAGATATATTGCCATGCAACTTTCTACCGTTTTGTTTATTATGACATGCTTCATCATTGTCATAGTGCTTTGCATGATCATGCAGTTGACATTGTATTTGTGGCAAAGCCACTGCTCATAATTCTTTCATACATCTCACTCTTGATACATTGCACATCCCGGTACACCGCCGGAGGCATTCATATAGAGTCATATTTTGTTCTAAGTATCGAGTTGTAATTCTTGAGTTGTAAGTAAATAAAAGTGTGATGATCTTCATTATTAGAGCATTGTCCCATGTGAGGATAAAAAGAGAAAGACCAAAAAAGAGAAAGGCCAAAAAAGAGAAGGCCCAAAAAACAAAAAAAGAGAGAAAAATAGAGAAGGGGCAATGCTACTATCCTTTTACCACACTTGTGCTTCAAAGTAGCACCATTATCTTCATTATAGAGAGTCTCTTATGTTGTCACTTTCATATACTAGTGGGAATTTTTCGTTATAGAACTTGGCTTGTATATTCCAACGATGGGCTTCCTCAAATGCCCTAGATCTTCATGAGAAAGCAAGTTGGATGCACACCCACTTAGTTTTCTTTTTGAGCTTTCAAACACTTATAGCTCTAGTGCATCCGTTGCATGGAAATACCTACTCACTCACATTGATATCTATTGATGGGCATCTCCATAGCCCGATGATACACCTAGTTGATGTGAGACTATCTCCTTCTTTTTGTCTGCTCCACGATTACCTTCTATTCCACCTATAGTGCTATGTCCATGGCTCACGCTCATGTATTGCGTGAAAGTTGAAAATGTTTGAGAACATCAAAAGCATGAAACAATTGCTTGGCTTGTCATCGGGATTGTGCATGATTTGAATATTTTGTGTGATGAAGATGGAGCATAGCCAGACTATATGATTTTGTAGGGATAAAATTTCTTTGGCCATGTTATTTTGAGAAGACATAATTATTTTGTTAGTATGCTTGAAATATTATTGTTTTTATGTCAATATTAAACTTTTGTTCTGAATCTTATGGATCTGAATATTCTTGCCACAATAGAGAAGATTACATTGATAAATATGTTAGGTAGCATTCCACATCAAAAATTCTGTTTTTATCATTTACCTACTCGAGGATGAGCAGGAATTAAGCTCGGGGATGCTTGATACGTCTCCAACGTATCTATAATTTTTGATCGTTCCATGCTATTATATTATGCATCTTGGATGTTTTATATGCATTTATATGCTATTTTATATGATTTTTGGGACTAACCTATTAACCTAGAGCCCGGTGCCAGTTTCTGTTGTTTCCTTGTTTTTGAGTTTTACAGAAAAGGAATACCAAATGGAGTACAATTGACGTGCCAATTTTTGATGATTTTTTATGGACCAAAAGAAGCCCCCGGAGTAAAATAGTTGGGCTAGAAGAGTCCCGAGCCATCCACGAGTGTGGAGGGCGCGTCCTACCCCCCTCGGCACGCCCCCTGCCTCGTGGATGACTCGAAGACCCCCCTGACATGAGACCGACACCAAAAATTCCTATAAATACAGAAACCCTCGAAAAGAAACCTAGATCGAGAGTTCCGCCGCCGCAAGCCTCTGTAGCCACCAAAAACCAATCGGGGCCATGTTTTGGCACCCCGCCGGAGGGGGGATCCATCACCGGTGGCCATCTTCATCATCCCGGCGCTCTCCATGACAAGGAGGGAGTAGTTCACCCTCGGGGCTGAGGGTATGTACCAGTAGCTATGTGTTTGATCTCTCTCTCTCTCTCTCTCTCTCTCTCTCTCTATCTCTCTCATGTTCTTGATATGGCATGATCTTGATGTATCGCGAGCTTTGCTATTATAGTTGGATCTTATGATGCTTCTCCCCCTCTATCTTGTTGTAATGGATTGAATTTTCCCTTTGAAGTTATCTCATCGGATTGAATCTTTAAGGATTTGATAACACTTGATGTATGTCTTGCATGTGCTTATCTATGGTGACAATGGGATATTCACGTGATCCACTTGATGCATGTTTTGGTGATCAACTTGCGAGTTCTGTGACCTTGTGAACTTATGCATAGAGGTTGGCACACTTTTTCGTCTTCACTCCCCGGTAGAAACTTTGGGGCACTCTTTGAAGTTCTTTGTGTTGGTTGAATAGATGAATCTGAGATTGTGTGATGCATATCGTATAATCATACCCACGGATACTTGAGGTGACATTGGAGTATCTAGGTGACATTAGGGTTTTGGTTGATTTGTGTCTTAAGGTGTTATTTTACTACGAACTCTAGGGCTGTTTGTGACACTTATAGGAATAGCCCAATGGATTGATTGGAAATAATAACTTTGAGGTGGTTTCGTACCCTACAATAATCTCTTCATTTTTTCTCCGCTATTAGTGACTTTGGAGTGAATCTTTGTTGCATGTTGAGGGATTGTTATATGATCCAATTATGTTATCCTTGTTGAGAGAACTTGCACTAGTGAAAGTAAGAACTCTAGGCCTTGTTTCAATGCATTGCAATACCGTTTGTGCTCACTTTTATCATTACTTACCTTGCTGTTTTTATATTTTCAGATTACAAAAACCTATATCTACCATCCATATTGCACTTGTATCACCATCTCTTCGCCGAACTAGTGCACCTATACAATTTACCATTGTATTGGGTGTGTTGGGGACACAAGAGACTCTTTGTTATTTGGTTGCAGGGTTGTTTGAGAGCAAGGTAGTCAGAGTCGGGATTCAGAGTCGGATTGGTTTTCCTCAGACAGAGTCGAGTCGTAAGATCGAGTCGTGGAATTGACGATTCTATTAGATTTACTCAAATAAGATATTTTGTATGTACACAAGAAATTTATATGGGTTCTATAGAGTTTTGACACTAAATATGGAGCAAAGAACATACACATCAATGCTAGTTGTATTCCACTTCTTTTTATAGCTAACCTACCATGTAGCTCGCATGGATGGAACATATATGAGAGGGAAATATATAGAACATTTAAACCTTCAATGCATGAAATTTACTAATGTTCTTTTTAGAGTGCGTGAATAGTCGATCACTTGTCTATCTGACATACAATTCTAAACCTTGAAGGGTCTTGCTCTCCTTCTCCGGTCAATCTTGAAGCATCCTCCTTTTCACGCCAGTTCCATATGTTGACAAGCCTGATCCTCAATTTCGATCTAGGTTTTCTGAGAGCTGGATCAAAGGTGTCTGCGGCTGAGCATTTGGACTTGGGAGGGGAATAAGGGTTCCTGAGATATATGAAAAGGGGTTTGGATGATGGCATATTATTTTTTTACAACTAAACAATCGGCTTAGATAAGTTAGTAGAATCGCATGTAGTCCATAGCATAGTCGGGATTGTACAATTTTGTATAGGATTCTATGATTTGGATTTGGACTCAACATGGATTCTACCTGATCCGGATTCATAGTGGGATTTGGATTGACATGCTTCCGTAGGGTCGTGAAGTCGTAGGATTCTAGCAGTCGAACCGGGATTCCGACTACCTTGTTTGAGAGAGACCATCTTCATCCTACGCCTCCCACAGATTGATAAACCTTAGGTCATCCACTTGAGGGAAATTTGCTACTGTCCTACAAACCTCTGCACTTGGAGGCCCAACAACGTCTACAAGAAGAAGGTTGTCTAGTAGACATCAAGTAGCTGTCCCCAATGAAAACCGAGTACTCCCCAAGTGTGTTCATCCACACCCAGGTAGACGGGGGTCGAACATGCTGCCGTCCATCTGGCACACCTGGCATCTCAAACCTGGATACACAGTGACGTGCATGGTTATGGTCCATTTAGTATAATAAGGTGACGTAAGCGGAGGATACGGATTAAAATAAAATACTTTACATTGCTTATTTCTATGAGAGGGAAGGGAAGCAATGTATAGACCAACTAAGGCACGGGCGACGACAAACAATTCGAGAGTGTTACTTGGGCCATGTACATTAATTAAAGTAGGAGTAGTTTTGTTTGATGGGATTATGGCTACCTAGCTAGTACTACACTGAATTGAAATTGTTAAGTCCTACATAATTTATTACATCTGGCATTATAAAATTGTGTAGATGACTATGCCAATCAATAAAAAGGAAATAACTACTCTTGCTCCTAGAGTATAAGGAGACATGTACTGAAATGTTATAAGATGACATGGAAATAAGATATATGATAGCTCCTAGCTCTACTACTCTTAGATCGAAGAGAATGGATTACCTGGGTACATGATCAGGGTCCGATCATGATAGATTGTGGCACCCTATTGCCCTTCAATGGTACCATGGGTAACAACTGCTAAGATAGTATGTTCCAACTCGGTGTCGTCGGCTACAAGGTTCCAAGATAGACCAAATGCCCCATGCACATCCACGATCGGTGACCTGATTTTGATTGGGGGATGACTTTGCCCTGCATAATCATGCAAACAAGGTGGAATTCATAGAAACCGGATGAAAATCATTACATTTCGAAAACTTTTCATATAAACCAGACGAAATACATTACATTTTTCATATAAAACGGAGTAAAACCTACTCTAAACATATTCTAAATGATCGTCGGCATCCATCCCCGATGTCCGGCCATGAGCCCGGAGAACTGAAGCTCTGGCTATTGCCTTCGCCTTTTCTTGTTCTGACTCGGCGCTCCCCAGCTCCCCCTCCATAGCCTTCTCCTCCAGAGCTCCAGGAAGTGAAGATTTCCACCTCCACGTCGCCGCCATCGGCCCTCGATGTTGTGACCAACGAGCTTAGATTTGACGGGAGGGGAGAAGCAGTGGCCTTCTTGGGACCCAAGCGGCGGCGACCTGCCATGCACTACTCTTCCTCGTTGCCGATGGCGCCCGCGTAGACGTGCCAGCTTCGTAATCATGGAGGTGGAGCGCGGCCAGGGTGGAGCCAACAATGCCCTTCTTCTTCTCTGGTGAAATTCTGTCCTAGAGAGCTTTGGAGCGCGATGAGGCCATGTCAGGAGTGGTGCTGAGAGGAGAAAGGGACCGCAGGAGGATGACTGCGGCCATGGCCGGGCCTAAAGTTTATATAGCCCACGAATGGCGATGAGCGGCGGCAGGTGGACGGATGGGTGATGCCGGAGTAGGTTCCTCAGCAACAACATGTCATTAATGTGGGTGGCGCACGGACGAACGGCCGGCTGTGGTGTCGTTTCGACGCGGAGCAGTCGCGTGCACCGAGAAGCGACGCTCTCTTGATCATCGCGCTGCTTCAAAGCCGGTGCTAGTGAGAGGTCGCCTTTGCTCTGGTTATGTAATTGTATGTTTATTTTGGTTATGCAATCATGTTGTTATAAGTATATATGTTGTTGTTCTGTAGACAGAGCATAGATGTTGTGCAGATAGATCAAATCATATCACATACATATTAAACTACGGAACCCGTCGGTGATGATTTCATGAATCACTGATAATGGTTTACCAACCAGTGCTTGCCCACAACACACACAACTTATTAGTAGGAATCATCTATGTTATTATGGGTCTTCCCATTCAATTATGATTACTGACCTGTTTGCCGGGTATCACACACATCTTGTTAAGCCGGATCGTTTGTGTTCTTCTGGATCATCGCAAATGGTTTATCCAAGTAACCTGTATGCCAGCTACCACACACATCTTGTCTTGGGTAATTGTTTGTGTTCTTCTGGCTCATCATAAATAGTTCATATGGATCAATTGTATGCCATGATTCGCACAAGCAACTCTAATTGGAATTGTTCTTGATGGATCAGCCATCGCACACAGTTCATTTCATTAGTGTGATTTTATTATTGTACCATTTGCAATTAATGCACCACACACATTTTGGTCGATTGGTCTCCTATACATGTGTCGTATCAGGACCTTCCTGCGGTAGTGACAAGGTTTGGAGGCTCCCAAGTGACACCTAACCAACTTAGGAGACACCACTCTCCAAAAGGTACTAGATGTTGTTGTTGATTATGAACTCCTTGCTCTTTTGCTTCAAAAGATAGTCTCCTCAACACTCAATCACACTCTCATAGATTTGGCATGGTGGTGGGAGATGGATTGGAGTGTAAAGAAACTTGAGGGGGCTAGAAATCAAGGATGAAATGGTTGGACTGGAATCCCTTTATCTGAACACAAGTGTAGGTGGTTCTCTATAAGAAAATGGATACAGGGAGTGTAGTTTTGTCGTGGTTGCTCTCTCAGTAGGTGGTGTGGGTGGGGTATTTATAGCCATCACCAAAGATCTAGCTATTACAAACTTTATGCAAAACTCAATTAGAACGGCCAGTATTAAAAGTTCAAATGTTAGATGTTTTGGTGAGACCGGATGAATCCACTCGGTGACTCCAATATGTGATGACCTAAGAACTCGCATCGTTTCGGTAATTCCAATAAGTTTCACTCCGTAATTCTGAAATGAACTTGATGGGTTATAGAAAGTCTACAGTGCACTTTTGTGGGACCAAATGCCATCTCGGTGGAACCGAGTTTCTAGGGTTTAGGATGTGGCGCTGTCTAGTGTATCTTGGTGGGTCCGGATGTGTATGTTTTGGTGGGAACAAGAATGACTTTAGTGTTTTGGACAAATTGGATTGTGAGAATGTGGCTGGGGGTTTTGGAGAAATATTTTCAAGCACTTGAGCAAATGACTCATGATCAAAACCTCATGCCATTTTAATAGTATTGGCTTTCCTATGGACTAAATGTGATCTTTGATCACTTAACAAAAAATGTAGAGTCTTGGAGATTTTTCCAATGCATGTCCTTTGCATTTTGAGAGGTCCAAAATCACATGTCCATTCCATGCCTACATTGAACTTTCCTGAAATGATCTTTAAGTAGGCATAGTTCAATGACATATATGTCTTTATTAATTACCAAAACCACCTATCGATTAGTTGCAGTTTCACAGTGAGTACCATCAAATAAACACAGCCCGGCTTACTTTCTATGGGTCTGTACACACGAACATAGGCCCTATTTGTTTGGGGTTCTGCAGTTTTTCCACTATGGCAATAAAGCCACAAAAGCTCCTAATTAAATAGGTCCTTTTTGCTTTGCCTTTTTGCTATGAATCAATATTGTCATATGATGGTATAAGCCAAAAGACGAAGCAAAAAAGCACATGTTTAGGAGCTTTTTTGGCTTTTTTGCCAAAGTGGAAAGCTGCAAAAGTAGAAGCAAAAGCCCAAACAAACAGGGCCATAAAGCTTACTATCTCTGTTACAGTTCAGGGATAATCGCTGGAAGAATCATCTCACGAGAAACTCTTCCATGGACGGAAATTTGAACAAAAGATAGTAAATAGAGAAAATGACAAACTCGTCCTATTAGCAAATTGTGGACCATCTCTCGTACTGGCTCACCACATCTTTACATTCCATGCTGATGATTCATTCAGCTCCAATTGCATGGTTCACCTGAGCAATTATAGCCTAACATAGGCAACAAGTTAGTCTCACAAAAGACATAATCTAGTTCCATATTTCAAGGCCTTAACTTTGAATAGATACCAGCCAATATCCAACATTCAGCTCCGGTCCTTTTTGCTAGAGATCTGCATGTTCCTTTGTGATTCTATGATTCACATATCCTATTGAATCACCAGGTGAGCATAAAATGGAATGAATGGACCAAGAAAATACAACCATAGTTTTTTATTCTAAGAAACAGATAGATGTAGATGGTTAGATAGTTCTAAAACTAAAGTGGCGCCTCAAAATTTTACTCAACAGGTTGCTTTGTTGCTCGCATGTCTCAATGGCCTAATATATCAAGGTGCAATGGGGCTAATATCGAGGCTGAATATAGGCCCAACCTATCACATGTGCGATGGAGGCAACCTTGGTCAGTTGTGTTGTTCAATGTAATCCATAACTTTGATCTTGAAAATTTCAGTATCATTAAAATCTTACAATTTATTGGAATCTATTTTCCACAAAAAGAGCTTCATAAATTTGATCCATAGAAAATGACTTAATTATTTGAAATTACTAAGCAATACCATGTAAGCAACGAAGCATGCCATTTTTGTGGAAAATGATTGCTCGACAGGTGAGCTTTGAACGTCGCATGAGTATACCTAGATTGTTGAGAACAAGACAGAAGCCCTATCATGGAGATTCTAGCACCCTTACCTGATTATGCTGCACCAAGAGTGATCGAAGACAATTCCTCAGCAAACTACACAATCAACGCTCATCACATTGGCAAAAATTAGTTTTGGATAGAGGGCCAATAGCCGCCACTACGAACTACATAGAGGAGAGCATGCCAACTACTTTGTGCCACAAGAACGACACGTAATCACTAATTCCACTTTATTCGTAGAGACAATTTCAGCATTACACCTTTTCCTAGATTACTCTTGACAAGAGAATGGTCACAAAATAAATGGAAGACGCTTAAGATGCTTTCCTTTTAAAAAATAAAACATATAAGATTCTTATGCTGGTAATAAGAGGGAATTCTAATGCATGTGCTGGACCGGAAACACTGATCAAACAATGTGTACATCGCATGTTTCTTGCCTTTCCCAAAAGATCAATATCATCAACCTACAAATTAACATTTTTTTCATGTGTATTAGTGATTAAACAAAAAGACAATGGTGCATCCCTTGGCGTTTTGAAGTTATAAGAATGTTTTCATGGCCTGAAGCTGAACCTGGCTACCGAAATGATAGTTCTTCGTTACATGGACAAGTGCTACCTCTTGAGCACCGTGCTGGTTTTCCCTTGAAGAGGAAAGGGTGATGCAGTAAAGCAGCGTAAGTATTTCCCTCAGTTTTTGAGAACCAAGGTATCAATCCAGTTGGAGACCATGCGGGAGTCACCTCGTACCTACACAAATAAATAAGAACCTCGCAAACAACGCGATAAAGGGGTTGTCAAGCCCTTCAGGCCACTTGCAAGAGTGAGATCTGATAGAGATGATAATAATAAGATAAGTATTTTTGGTATTTTTTTGATATAGATTGAAAGTAAAGATTGCAAAATAAATTAGATTGGAAACTTGTATGATGGAAGATAGACCCGAGGGCCATAGGTTTCACTAGTGGCTTCTCTCAAGATATCATAAGTATTACGGTGCGTGAACAAATTACTGTCGAGCAATTAATAGAAAAGCGAATAATTATGAGAATATCTAGGCATGATCATGTATATAGGCATCCCGTCCGAGAAGAGTAGACCGAAACGATTCTGCATCTACTACTATTACTCCACACATCGACCGCTATCCAGCATGCATCTAGAGTATTAAGTTCATAAGAACAGAGTAACGCCTTAAGCAAGATGACATGATGTAGAGGGATAAACTCGTGCAATATGATATAAACCCCATCTTTTTATCCTCGATGGCAACAATACAATACGTGTCGTTTCCCTTTGTGTCACTGGGATTGAGCACCGCAAGATTGAACCCAAAGCTAAGCACTTCTCCCGTTGCAAGAAAGATCAATCTAGTAGGCCAAACCAAACTAATAATTCGAAGAGACTTGCAAAGATAAACCAGTCATACATAAAAGAATTCAGAGAAGATTCAAATAATGTTCATAGATAAACTTCATCATAAACCCACAATTCATCGGATCTCGACAAACACACCACAAAAAGAAGATTTACATCGAATAGATCTCCAAGAGAATCAAGGAGAACTTTGTATTGAGATCCAAAGAGAGATAAGAAGCCATCTAGCTACTAGCTATGGCCCCGAAGGCCTGAGGTAAACTACTCACACATCACCGGAGGGGCCATGGAGTTGATGTAGAGGCCCTCCGTGATCAATGCCCCCTCTGGCGGAGCTCCGGAAAAGGCCCCAAGATTTGGGCTGGGCCTCCGGTTAATAGGTTAGTCCCAAAAATAATATAAAAGTGTAAAATAAAGCCCGTTATCATCGAAAACAGATAATATGATAGCATGGAAGAATAAAAAATTATAGATACGTTGGAGATGTATCAAGCATAACCAAGCTTAATTCCTGGTCGTCCTCGAGTAGGTAAATGATAAAAACAGAATTTTTGATGTGGAATGCTTCCTAACATATTTCTCAATGTAATTTTCTTTATTGTGGCATGAATGTTCAGATCTGAAAGATTCAAGATAAAAGTTTAATATTGACATAAAAATAATAATACTTCAAGCATACTAACTAAGAAATCATGTCTTCTCAAAATAACATGGCCAAAGAAAGTTCATCCCTACAAAATCATATAGTTTGGTCATGCTCCATTTTCGTCACACAAGAATGCTCTCATCATGCACAACCCCGATGACAAGCCAATCAATTGTTTCATACTTTAGTAATCTCAAACTATTTTTTCAACTTTCACGCAATACATGAGCGTGAGCCATGGATATAGCACTATGGGTGGAATAGAATATAATGAAGGGGGTTATATGGAGAAGACAAAAAAGGAGAAAGTCTCACATCGACGCGGCTAATCAATGGGCTAGGGAGATGCCCATCAATTGATGTCAATGCAAGGAGTAGGGATTGCCATGCAACAGATGCACTAGAGCTATAAATGTATGAAAGCTCAACAAAAGAAACTAAGTGGGTGTGCATCCAACTTGCTTGCTCACGAAGACCTAGGGCACTTGAGGAGGCCCATTGTTGGAATATACAAGCCAAGTTCTATAATGAAAAATTCCCACTAGTATATGAAAATGACAAAACAAGAGACTCTCTATCATAAAGATCACGGTGCTACTTTGAAGCACAAGTGTGGAAAAAAGGATAGTAGCATTGCCCCTTTTATTGTTATTTTTGGGCCTTTTTTAATTTGGCCTTTTTTGGGACAATGCTCTATTAATGATGATCATCACACTTCTATTTTTTTACAACTCAATGATTACAACTCGATACTAGAACAAGATATGACTCTATATGAATGCCTCCGGTGGTGTACTGGGATGTGCAATGACTCATGAGTGACATGTATAAAAGAATTATGAACAATGGCTTTGCCACAAATACGATGTCAATTACATGATCATGAAAGGCAATATGACAATGATGATGCGTGTCATAATAAACGGAACGATGGAAAGTTGCATGGCAATATATCTCGGAATGGCTATGGAAATGCCATAATAGGTAGGCATGGTGGCTGTTTTGAGGAAGATATAAGGAGGTTTATGTGTGATAGAGCGTATCGTATCACGGGGTTTGGATGCACCGGCGAAGTTTGCACCAACTCTCAAGGTGAGAAAGGGCAATGCACGGTACCGAAGAGGCTAGATTGATGGAAGGGTGAGAGTGCGTATAATCCATGGACTCAACATTAGTCATAAAGAACTCACATACTTGTTGCAAACAATATACAAGTCATCAAAAACCAAGTATTACGCGCATGCTCCTAGGGGGATAGATTGGTAGGAAAAGACCACCGCTCGTCCCCGACCGCCAGTCATAAGGAAGACAATCAAATAACACCTCATGTTTCAAATTTGTTACACAAAGTTTACCATATGTGCATGCTATGGGACTTGAAAACTTCAACACAAGTATTCCTCAAATTCACAATACTCAACTAGCACAACTTTGATATCACTATCTCCGTATCTCAAAACAATCATCAAGTATCAAACTTCTCTTAGTATTCAATGCACTTATATAAAAGTTTTTATTATGCCTAAAATAAAATTGCCATGTTGTTCTAAAGGACTCTCAAAATAATATAAGTGAAGCACGAGAGATCAATTATTTCTATAAAATAAAACCACCACCGTGCTCTAAAAGATATAAGTGAAGCACTAGAGCAAAAACTATATAGCTCAAAAGATATAAGTGAAGCACATAGAGTATTCTAATAAATTCCAATTCATGTGTGTCTCTCTCAAAAGGTGTGTATAGAAAGGATGATTGTGGTAAACTAAAAAGCAAAGACTCAAATCATACAAGATGCTCCAAGCAAAACACATATCATGTGGTGCATAAAAATATAGCTCGAAGTAAAGTTACAGATAGACAAAGACGAAAGAGGGGATGCCTTCCGGGGCATCCCCAAGCTTAGGCTTTTTGGTGTCCTTGTATTTTACCTTGGGGTGCCTTGGGCATCCCCACGCTTAGGCTCTTGCCGCTCCTTGTTCCATAATCCATCAAATCCTTACCCAAAACTTGAAAACTTCACAACACAAAACTTAAAAGAAAATCTTTGTGAGCTCCGTTAGTAAAAGAAAACAAACCACCACTTCAAGGTACTGTAATGAACTCATTATTTATTTATATTGGTGTTAAACCTACTGTATTCCAACTTACCTATGGTTTATAAACTCTATTACTAGCCATAGATTCATCAAAATAAGCAAACAACACACGAAAAACAGAATCTGTCAAAAACAGAACAGTCTGTAGTAATCTATAGGTTTCGAATACTTCTGGAACTCCAACAATTCTAAAATAAATTTATAGACGTGAGGAATTTATCTATTAATGATATGCAAAAATAATTAACTAAATATCACTCTCCAATAAAAAATGGCAGCAATTCTCGTGAGCGCTAAAGTTTCTGTTTTTTACAGCAAGATCAAAAAGACTTTTCCCAAGTCTTCCCAACGGTTCTACTTGGCACAAACACTAATTAAACACAAAAAACACAACCAAAACAGAGGCTAGATAAATTATTTATTACGAAACAGGAGCAAAAATCAAGGAATAAAAATAGAATTGGGTTGCCTCCCAACAAGCGCTATCGTTTAACGCCCCTAGATAGGCATAAAAGCAAGGATAGATCTAGGTATTGCCATCTTTTAATTTTTTAGCGGAGTCATGCTCGAATCCAGGAGGTTCTTTACATTTCCCTTCATATTCGTAAATTTTTAGATCTAAATAGTCCAACCGCTTATTACAAAGAGTGATCAACATATTCATGCAGTGAAGATTCCCGCTAACACTCTTAAGAGGTTCAAGAGAATTTTGTAATATTTTCGTTACTTCGCAAATTTTGTCAAAAACTTGGGTTTCTTCCTGGGTATGATGAGGCCCCTTTTGTTGAGATAGTTTCCCCACTATTCCCTCTATAATTTCATGCGCAATATTGGGATCAACTTCGATAAAATTTCCTTTGGCAACGCAATCCAAGAGTTGTCTATGGGGCATATTTAGTCCAACATAAAAATTGTGAAGCAAAATTCTAAAATTCACCTCTAGGGTGAAATTACGATAAGATTCCATCATCCTAAACCAAGCATATTTTAAGTTTTCTCCTTGTCTTTGTTTGAAGTGAGGAACCTCAAACTCGGGAGACAAAGGAGCGGATAAAGGACTAGCCATAACGGCGAAGCAAGCGGAAAAGAGGCGAACGAAAAGAGAGGGTGAAAGGAAAAGAGAGCGAATAAAACGGCAAGGGTGCAGTGGGGGAGAGGAAAACGAGAGGCAAATGGAAAATAATGTAATGCGAAGGATAATAGTTGTGATGGGAACTTGGTATGTCTTGACTTGGCGTAGATCTCCCCGGCAACGGCGCCAGAAATCATTCTTGCTACCTCTTGAGCACTGCGTTGGTTTTCCCTTGAAGAGGAAAGGGTGATGCAGTAAAGCAGCATAAGTATTTCCCTTAGTTTTTGAGAACCAAGGTATCAATCCAGTAGGAGACCACGCACGAGTCACCTCGTACCTACACAAACAAATAACAACTTCGCAACCAACGCGATAAAGGGGTTGTCAAGCCCTTCACGGCCACTTGCAAGAGTGAGATATGATAGAGATGATAATAATAAGATAAGTATTTTTGGTATTTTTATGATATAGATTGAAAGTAAAGATTGCAAAATAAAATAGATTGGAAACTTGTATGATAGAAGATAGACCCGGGGGCCATAGGTTTCACTAGTGGCTTCTCTCAAGATAGCATAAGTATTACGGTGGGTGAACAAATTAACATCGAGCAATTGATAGAAAAGCGAATAATTATGAGAATATCTAGGCATGATCATGTATATAGGCATCACGTCCGAGACAAGTAGACCGAAACGATTCCTCATCTACTACTATTACTCCACACATCGACCGCTATCCAGCATGCATCTAGAGTATTAAGTTCATAAGAACAGAGTAACGCCTTAAGCAAGATGACATGATGTAGAGGGATAAACTCATGCAATATGATATAAACCCCATCTTTTTATCCTCGATGGCAACAATACAATACATGTCGTTTCCCTTTCTGTCACTGGGATCGAGCACCGCAAGATTGAATCCAAAGCTAAGCACTTCTGCCATTGCAAGAAAGATCAATCTAGTAGGCCAAACCAAACTGATAATTCGAAGAGACTTGCAAAGATAAACCAATCATACATAAAAGAATTCAGAGAAGATTCAAATATTGTTCATAGATAAACTTCATCATAAACCCACAAATCATCGGATCTTGACAAACACACCGCAAAAACAAGAGTTACATCGAATAGATCTCCAAGAGAATCAAGGAGAACTTTGTATTGAGATCCAAAGAGAGAGAGTAGAAGCCATCTATCTACTAGCTATGGACCCGAAGGTCTGAGGTAAACTACTCACACATCATCGGAGGGGCCATGGAGTTGATGTAGAGGCCCTCCGTGATCAATGCCCCCTCCGGCGGAGCTCCGGAAAAGGCCCCAAGATGGGATATCTTGGGTACAGAAGGTTGCGGCGGTGGAAATAGGGTTTCGTGGTGCTCCTGGATGTTTCCGGGGTATATAGATATATATAGGAGGAAGAAGCAGGTCGGTGGAGCAACGAGGGGCCCACGAGGGGGGAGGGCGCGCCCCTGCCTCGTGGCCGCCTCGTCGATTGCTTGACGTCCACTCCAAGTCCCCTGTACCACGTTTGTTCCAAAAATCACGTTCCCGAAGGTTTCATTCCGTTTGGACTCCGTTTGATATTCCTTTTCTACGAAACAGTGAAATAGGCAAAAAAACAGCAATTTGGGCTGGGCCTCCGGTTAATAGGTTAGTCCCAAAAATAATATAAAAGTGTAAAATAAAGCCTATTATCATCCAAAACAGATAATATAATAGCATGGAATAATAAAAAATTATAGATACGTTGGAGACGTATCAAGAAGCAACAATTAAATGATTCGGTTGCCTTGGTTACAAAGGTTAGATGATCTGATTTGATCAATTTTCCACATAAACCAAATATCATTAAACTTTAGTTCAACTAAGCGGGGTGACACTCTGGGAGGCGTGGTGAACTTTTCTTCAAAGGTGGTTTTATGTTTCTTGCTTTTCATCTCTGCATTGTGAGCACCACCCAAATATAGTTATAGTACTAAACCTGACCATTCCTTGAGAATACACAACAGGAACCATCAATATGTTCAACAAGGATGTGGTTGCCTCTTATGAGAATCACGCATGTTAAGATTCCTTCTTGTAGGGTTCCAAGATAAGGTGCATGCAAAATAAATTCCAAACTAAGGTACAGTACGGAAACAAAGTATCCAAAATCATATGAAAAAATACACTATAAAGCAGTGAGTGCCAACACCAGGAAACAAATTGATCAATGTATCCTTTTTCTTCAAGGATGCATGTGATTATTGTGCCCTTGATAAAAGGATCAAACAATGTTGTAAATGAAGTCCACTTATGAGGGAGATGCCACCGCCGCTTTCCTCAAAGGTGAGGTTCACCTTGCTCAAGAGCCACGACATCATGCACATCACCCATGTTCTCCTTTCATCCGCTCATCCTCCGGTCGACGAGAGCTCGGCTCAGGGTGCAGACATCCTGACAATGATGAGATGACCATAAAAATCTTTAATGGAGAGGAGTGAGAATCTATGATTTTTGATTGTTCCATGCTGTTATATTATCATTCTTGGATGTTTCACAATCATTTTATAGCAACTTTATACCATTTTTTGGGACTACCTATTGACATAGTGCCCAATGCGAGTTGCTATTTTTTTGCTTGTTTTTTACTTTGCCGAATATCAGTACCAAATGGATTCCAAACGCAACGAAACTTTTTGGAGATTTTTTTGGACCATAAGACAACTTGGGAGCCAAGGAAGCACTAGAGGGGAGGCCTATGGGGCCCACAAGACACTAGGGCACACCCTGATGGGTTGTGGGCCCCACAGGGGTCTCCTCCACCGCCTCTCAGCTCTATAAATACCAAAATATTCCAGAAACCCTTGGGGAGTCAACGTAACACACTTCTAGCCGCCACAAGTTCCAGAACCACGAGATCCAATCCAACACGATCACAGAGGGGTTCATCATCCTCATTGGTGCCTCTCCGATGATGCGTGAGTATTTCACCATAGACCTACGGGTCCATAGGCAGTAGCTAGATGGCTTCTTCTCTCTTTTTGATTCTCAATACAATGGTCTCTTGGGGATCTATTTGATGTAATGACTTTTTGCGGTGTGTTTGTTGGGATCCGATGAAGTTCGAGTTTATGATTAGATCTATATCCATGAATATTATTTGAGTCTTATTTGATCTCTTATATGCATGATTATTTATAGCCTCGTATTTCTTATTTGAATCTTTGGTTTTGTTAGGCCAACTAGATCGATTGTTCTTGCAATGGGAAGAGGTGCTTTGTGATGGGTTCGATCTCACGGTCTCCTCACCCAGTGACAGAAGGGGTAGCGAGGCACATATGTATCATTGCTATTAAGGATAACAAGATGGGATCTATTCCTATATATATAGATCTTGTCTACATCATGTCATCGTTCTTATTGCATTACTCCGTTTCTCCATGAACTTAATACAGTAGATGCATGCTAGATAGCGGTTGATGTGTGGAGTAATAGTAGTAGATGCAGAATCGTTTCGGTCTACTAATCTTGGACATGATGCCTATATATTGATTATTGCCTTGGATATCATCATAATTATTTGTTCTTCTATCAGTTGCCCAACCATAATTTGTTTACCCACCGTGTGGTATTTTCTCGAGAGAAGCCACTAGTGAAATCTACGGCCCCTGGGTCTATCTTTTATCATATTTGCTTTCCGATTTATATTTTGCCGTATTTGTTTTTAGATCTATATTTCCAAAAACCCAAAAATACCTTGTTGCGCTTTTTCTTTACTTATTTTATTTTGCATTTTGTCAAGATCTATTTATCCAAACTCATACAAATTAATACCGAGGAGGGATTGACAACCCCTCTTTCGCGTTGAGTTGCGAGGATTTGTTCTTTGTGTGCAAGTATCGTTTACATAGTGTTGCTTTGTTCTCCTACTGGATTGATACCTTGGTTTCATAACTGAGGGAAATACCTACCGTAGCTATACTGCATCATCCCTTCCTCTTTGGGGAAATACCAACGTAGTTTGTAGCCGCATCAAGGAGTCAAGACTATAAACTACATAATGTGCAGCACATATAGAGGCCCAATAAAAATTCACAAACGGTGTGACCTATATGTTTGACAGAACATAATATATGAATGGTAAGAAGATGCCTTTATTCAATACATATCGGTTAGTCAGAACAGGACACGATGTGATAGCCTATAATATGAAGTTAAATCTTTGCCGCCACCTAAGTAACGTGAAATATATCAAGGTCCTCGTCGAGGAAATATTATGCAGTTTTTAAGGATCAATAAAAGTTACATATAGCAGCACAATCGGGATAACATATCACTAGAAGCAAAACATGCATAAACAAACATGAGAACATGTGGTCTTGCCGCATTGGGAGTAAAAGGCATGCACAGTTCAAACGTGCCTAGGTTTTCCCATTCTTCTGGAGTAGAAGATGGGGGACAAATGAGGTTTACCTTGTGCACAACCATGCACTACTGCAGGAATGCCTAGCAGTGGCGGGTGGGGAAAGCCCAGAAGTGGCGAGCAAGGATCTCAGGGGCGCCCGCCATTGACCTTCCACCACTGCTGATACGCCATCAGTTGAGGGCACCTGCCCGCCAGTGGTAGCCAATGAGCAGTGGTGGGCGGTAGTTCAGGCTCGCCATAGTGGTATGCATTGCCCACCACAGGAATTTCACGCAGCAGTGACGGTCTTTTTGTACCGCCCGCCACAGTGTGTTGTGCTCGCCACTACTATTGTTGCATGTTGAATTGATTGAATTGCAACATATTGCACCTGGATCATATCATCAGATTGCATTTGATACATAAATTTTGGTTTGAACCTTGATCCACATACACACACCACATTACAATGATGTCAGATTAATGAAAAGTAGTAGTTATAAAGCAAATGTAACAAGTGCATTACAATAACTTATAAGCATATATATATATATCTCGTCTCTTAATTAATGGTTTGATGAGTTGTTTTGGAGTGAAATGAGTGTGGGCCGATGTTCAACATGTAGATCATTAGTAGAAGCCGCACATAGTACATGAATTAGTACTTGATGGAACAAACGGGGACCAACGAGTCGCTTGCTCTATAATTGCATATTTGGCGTCATGAAGGCCCATTGAACAACCTCAGGCGTGGGTATGGTGGTTGGACTCATAGCCAACCAGATCCTCAGCCTCTCATCTGGGGGTGCCTCCGTAAGGATGCACACTACGAGGTCACTGAACCGCCTCTCTACAATCTTCTCAATCGCTGGGAGTGAACACTGGGCCATTGGAACACTTCTAAACCTAGATTACATCGCCTCCCTGAGGTGCTCTGCCTGATACTTTTCCCGCATCTATATATAGCGTTTCTCCATGTCCGCCGCAGAGACCCGCTCCCACAAATCTTCTAGCAGTTCCATCTATTATTTTTAGTAGACAATAAAATTCAAAGTATATACATATACAAAAGATCACAAAGTTAATATATAGACATATGACACTCATACATACAAAATAGAGATCACAAGGTCACAAGCGTTGTGTCATGACACAATGTCATGTTTTGGACGGTTTTCTAGACTAGAAAGGAGCATGTATATCGCCATGTTGATGTTTCATTCTCCTATTTCGTTCTTCTTAACTCTCTGCCCCGTAGTAGAATATCCCCTAACTCCTCACTACATGGATATTGATGATGTTTGTGAGCACCCTCTGAAGGCGCTCATGCTCTGTCCAAAAGTGAGCCAGCTTAACTTCCTTCTCATTCTCTTCAGACCATTTTTGCAACACTTAATCACTTCTCAACAGTGGTCCTACGCGCACATAGTCACCTATCAAGACCATGGCATAGTAGCCAGACATGTGCATGGTTATCCCTTTCAGTTGTTGCTAGCAACAGAAGCTAGTGTTCAATTTGTACTGCGAATGTGGCATGTTCTTAGCATCAAAATTATGACACATCAAAAGAGCAGCGTTGTTGGGGATATTACTACTGGACATAAACCGGCCAGGAGAGGCCGGGTTATCCCCATGATGATTACTTTATTTGAAGCCCATGAAGACAAAGATGGTGGCGCTTCATGAAGGCCCAAGGCCCAAAGGTGGGTTAAGGCCTGTAGACATAAACCGACATTGATATATACTTGTATTGCAAGATAGGAGTAGAGACCGGGCCGGACACGTTTATGATCCAGCCTCGGGACTCTGTAAATTGACGGGCGTCGACCTATGTATATAAAGGGGCGACCCGGCGGCGGTTTAGGGACAACAAACAACAACTCAAAAGCCAGGCAAAGCGGATTCGCTCCCTGGTCATCGAAACCCTAGCAATTCCATCACAACTGGAGTAGGCTTTTACCTTCATCGTAAGGGGCCTAACTAGTATAAACTCTTGCGTCCTTTGTCTGATTTAAACCCCTTTAAGCTAACCCGTAGCGATGGATCCATGACTAAGTCCTTTCACGAGGACATCTGTTGTGACAAAACCACGACAGTTGGCACCCACCGTGGGCTATCACACAATGGTTATGAGTTCTTGAAGGGCAGCTTCGAAGGACTCAAGGGATACGCTGTGGTCCGGATGACTAAAAGTCGTCGCAGCAAGCTCTACATCGACGATGCAGGCTGGAGCCCCGAGGCCGGCTCAATTGAGTACGGGTACCAGGTCCCCTTTGGCAGAATTCACGTTTTCATTGGCAAGATCGGCGAACTGGGCCCTGAGCCGGACATCTGCACCGACATCATCGAGACGGCTCAGCGTGCAAGATCTTCCCAGGTTCAGCCCGCTGTAAAGCGTGCCTTCATAGGTGTCATCCATGGAGCGGAATATGAGGACATATCGGCATCTGGTGGCGAAACCGTTATCTGCTCTGATGACGAGTCTTCAACTGGAGAGACCGAGTCACTGTATCAGCTGCAGGATGGCCAGATTACTGGTGGTTCCGATGGCGACAGTATTCTGGATCCCCTTGATCAGCACAACATTCTTCTACCGCCGCAGCGATGCTTTTCGGTTCAGCGGCAGCAACACCAGCAGGAGCAGGGGGCTCTGCGCCGCCTCCGGCTCAAGTTTTGTCCGATTTGTTCAACGCTTTGGCAACATTGCTGGCAACATAGGCGGACGCGGCAAACCCGGATCAGCACAACGCGGATATTGCAAAGGTGAAGGATCAGATAACCCAAGCCAAAGCGGACCCGGCCGCAGAGAACACCAGGATGGCTACAGAGCGGGTTGAGTTAGAGGCTCAGGCCTACCGGCTTATGCTGGATCAGAGTGCGTCAGCATATGTCATGAGAAGAAGATACCGGTCGCACCTCCTGCTGGTTTTTGAGGCCAAAAATCTCTTTAACATGCCAGGAGCAGGCAGCATCAACCAACCAGTGGTAAACCGGGCGGAGGCACCTGGGACCGGGGCACTGGTTCAGCCGCGCGCGATGGATCCGCCGCCTCAACCTCGTCAGAACGATGTCCCATCACAACACATCTGAACACCTCCGGGTCATTACTCTAATCCGTTGGATAACATCGTTGCCGCCGCTTCACGACTGGCAGCTCTCCCGGTTGATGGTGAGTCCCCAGTAGTAGTTGAAACACGACGGGCTAGGGAGCTCCTTCAGACGGCCTTGACTCAGCAGCAGGCTTATTCATAGAGCCGCGAAAGGATTCATTCTACTCCCCGCCCGAGCCGGAGCTAAAACAGGCATATCGATGAACCGACCGTATCAAGTAGTGCGCGGAATCATAATCCGCCCCGTGGCCATAACCCGAAGGGTGGTGGTGGCAATGCTCAGGATGTAGTGGATCGCGCTAGGGCACGTCAAGAAGCCGAGTTAGCGGCGCATCACGAAGCTCTGGTTCGTCAACTCACTCCAGTTCGTCAGTTCACTCCGGTTCGTCCAACAATGTCGGTGGAACCAGGAGTTACCTCCAGTTCTTTGGGAGTACCATGTCTTATCCCAGCATTGCGCAACGTACGGCTACCCAAGGATTTCAAAGGCCCGCGCAAGGTGTCGAATTACATCGCTGACTTATCCCCCGAGTCATGGGTGGAAAGCTATGAGATGGCAATGTAGATGCTGGATGTGGACGAAGTGGCGTGTGCCAAATACTTTACCATGATGTTGGAGGGAATAGCTCGCACATGGTTGAAAAACCTGCCGGCCAACTCCATTGGGTCGTGGGCCGAGTTAAGGGCCCAATTCATCCAGAATTTCAAGGATACGTGCAAGCATCCCATGTCAATCGTGGATTTAGCTGCTTGTATCCAGGAGGAATGAGAATCAACAACCCGCTGGGTGCGCCGGGTTTCGGAGATTTTGCATTCATCAGACTGCATCAACGCTGATACAACCGTTTTAACATTGGAAGACAATTGCCGGTTTGCACCTTTGAAGATGAAGTTGGGACGGCTCAAACGCCATTGTAATGACATGGGAACACTTATGGCAGCTCTGGTGAAGTATGCCGACTCTGATAGTACCAAGGACCCCGAGTCCGATGAGGACAAGATAGGGAAGGGAAAGAAGAGCGGCAGCACCAAGGGGCAACAACATAACCCAGCAAGTCATGGGAACAACGGTAAACGCAAGGCAGATAATAGCTTGGACTTTGTGGCTAACACCAACACCCAGGATAATGGTCAGCGGCGCAAGGGTAAACCGCCCCAGCAGGGTGGAGGGTCAGGCCCCAATTTGGAGCGCCTGTTAAATCAGCCTTGCCCCAAAGCACGGATCAAAGGAGAGTCCAGCTACGCATCTTTTGAAGGATTGCTTCATTATGCGGGAGTTCAAAAATTCAAATCTCTTTCAATACGACAATGGACCACCCGGCGGTTCAGGAGGCGGTTTCCATGGGCCGGGTTATGGAGGTGGCATCTCCGGTTCAGGATTCCAGGGCAATCAAACCGGACATGACAATCAAGGCAGTTAGGGCAACCAAGGAGGTTACAACCATCAGGGGAATCAACAACATCAGCAATCGGGTTATCAGAGCAATCCGAAGCAGTTGAATAGTGGGCAGTACCATGTATTCACCACTAGCTTATGCGAGCGCGATCAGAAGCTTCATAAAAGGGTCGTGAACTCCGTTGAACCGGCGGTACCTCGTTATCTGCACTGGTCTGAATAGCCCATCCTGTGGAGTCGAGAGGATCATCCAAGCCGGGTTGACAATCCGGGTCATCTGGCCTTGGTGGTGGCACCTCAGGTTGGGGGGTATAAGTTTACCAAGGTGCTTATGGATGGAGGAAGCAGTATCAATATCCTTTACTATGAAACCTTCCGTCGCGTGGGGTTAACAGATAAGAATCTTAAACCGTCGAACACCGTGTTTCATGGTGTGGTGCCTGGTAAATCGGCATACCCAGTTGGCAAGATAGCTCTAGAAGTTGCTTTTGGAGATGATCATGATTCAAGATCAGAAGTGTTGACTTTTGAAGTGGTGAAAATCAAGAGTCCATATCATGCCCTGTTCGGACGGCCGGCTTATGCTAAGTTCATGGCAAGGCCTTGTTATGTTTATCTGCAGCTTAAGATGCCGGGTCATAAGGGGACCATCACAGTGCATGGGAGTCGGAAGATTGCTTTGGAATGTGAAGAAGGTGATGCAGCCTATGTTGAGTCAGTTTGTGCCATAGAGGAGCTAAATTTTTATAAGGACAATGTTGATCCAGCAGATATGACTTCTCTGAAAAAACCAACTACAGAGCATGATCCGGCGCTGAAATTTAAATCGGCTAAGGAGACTAAGCTGGTTGACTTTGTTCCTGGCGATTCATCCAAGCAGTTCAGCATCAGCGCTAACCTGGATCCGAAATAGGAAAGCGCGCTCATCGAGTTCATCCGTGAGAACCGGGACATCTTTGCATGGAAGACTTCTGACATGCCAGGTGTACCGAGGGAACTCGCTGAGCACACTCTTAACATAGATCCTAAGTTTAAACCGGTCAGGCAGTTTCTCCGCCGCTTTAACGAGGAAAGGCTAAAGCTATGGGTGAGGAGGTAGCCCGACTTTTAGCAGCAGGGTTTATTGTGGAGGTCTTTCACCCTAAGTGGCTAGCTAATCCGGTGCTGGTACTTAAGAAAAACGGCACTTGGCATATGTGTGTGGATTACACAGACTTAAACAAGGCCTGTCCAGCTGACCCCTTTGCTCTCCCTCGTATCGATCAAATTATCGATGCTATGGCAGGTTGTGACCGTTTGAGTTTTCTGGATGCTTATTCTGGTTATCATCAGATCAAAATGGCAGTTAAGGACCAGGAGAAGACAGCTTTCATAACTCCCTTTGGAGCCTTCTGCTATGTATCTATGCCTTTTAGGCTCAAGAGTGCCCAGGCGACTTATCAACGCTGCGTCCAGAATTGCCTGCATAAACAGATTGGGCGTAACGTTCATGCATATGTGGATGATATTGTGGTGGAGTCTAGAAAGGAGGAAACATTGATAGGTGCCTTGAAGAAAACTTTTGATAACCTCCGGGTTTATACGATGATGCTTAACCTAGCCAAATGTGTCTTTCGTGTACCGACAGGCAAGTTTTTGGGTTTTCTGGTGTCTAACAGGGGCATTGAAGCTAATCCGGAGAAGATCACAGCTATCACATCTCTGGCTAAACCGGCGTGTATCAACGATGTTCAGCGTTTGGTGGGCCGGATTGCATCCTTGAGCCGGTTTATCAGTCGCCTTGGAGAGAATGCTATCCCTTTGTATCAGATGCTAAAGAAGACGGATCACTTCGTCTGGAGTGATGCTGCTGATAAAGAGCTTGAGGATTTGAAGAGTCAGTTAACCAAGCCACCTGTCCTTGCGGCTCCGGTCGATAAAGATCCCTTATTACTATATGTGGCTGCTAATGCTCGGGCTGTTAGTGTGGCTATTGTTGTGGAGCGCAAGGAGGCTAGAAAAGAGTATCCGGTTCAACGGTTGGTTTATTATATCAGCGAGGTGCTTATTGAGTCCAAACAGAGATACCCACATTGACAGAAGCTGGTATACGGGGTTTTCATGGCAAGCTGGAAGCTCAAGCATTATTTTCAGGGTCATCCTATCACAGTGGTCAGTTCAGCCCCCTTTGGGAGATATCATCCAAAACAGAGAAGCAACTGGCCGGATTGCTAAATGGGATATTGAGCTTGGACCTCATGGGTTAAAGTATACGCCTCGCACAGCAATCAAATCCCAAGCACTTGTGGACTTCATCAATGATTGGACAGAGTTGCAAGCACCGGAGGAAAAGCCAGACAACACTTATTGGACTATTCATTTTGATGGGTCCAGACAGTTGGAGGGCTCGGGGGCTGGAGTCATATTAACTTCCCCACGAGGTGATAAGTTTTGTTATGTTCTCCGTTTAATGTTCCCTTGTACTAACAATGCAGCTGAGTATGAGGCCTTGCTCCATGGTCTTCGGATGGCTAAGGAAATGAATTTAAGCCGGGTTAAGTGCTTTGGTGACTCGGACCTGGTGGCTCAACAGGTATCTGGCACTTGGGATTCCAAGGATCCACTCATGGCGGCATATAGACGAGAGGTGGATACAGTGGCTGGTCATTTCAAGGGTTATCAGGTTGACCATATAGACCGGCGAAAGAATGAAGCGGCAGATGCTTTAAGTCGCTTAGGCTCTCAACGTAAACCGGTGCCACCCAATACCTTTCTAGATGTGCTGCATAATCCGTCAGTCAAGATACCTACGGAGGAGGATTTGGCTGTGCCTGACCCCGAGGCTCAATTGGTGGCGGCTCTTCATGTTATTCCGGATTGGATGGTCCCATACCTGGCATACATGAACCGGGGCGAGTTACCAGACGATGAAACCTTGGCCCGACAGATAATCTGGAGATCCAAGTCTATGACCATTGTCAATGGGGAGCTACATCATTGCAGCGTCACAAGAGCGTTTCAGTGTTGTGTGTCTCCTCAAGAAGGTTGTGAGATTTTGCGTGAGATCCACGAAGGAGATTGTGGTCACCACGCCGGTTCAAAATCCTTGGTGGCTAAGGCCTTTCGTCACGGCTTCTATTGGTTGACGGCTCATGCTGATGCTGAGGATTTGGTAAAGAGGTGTGACGGTTGTCAGAAGTTTGCATGCCGCGCTCATGTTCCGGCTCAAGAATTAAGAATGATTCCAATCACTTGGCTGTTTGCAACTTGGGGGCTCGATATGGTTGGACCTTTTAAGAGGTCCAAGGACAAGAAGACCCACCTACTGGTGGCGGTTGATAAGTTCTCCAAGTGGCTAGAGGCAGAGCCAGTCAGTAAGTGTGATGCGGCCACGGCGGTTCAATTCATCAAAAAGGTGATATTCCGGTTTGCTTTTCCACACAACATTATAATTGATAATGGTACTAATCTGCCCAAGGGTGCTATGGAAGAATTTTGTCAACGTGAGCACAACCGGCTTGACGTGTCATCAGTGGCTCACCCCCAATCTAATGGTCAAGCAGAGAGGGCCAATCAAGAAATTTTGAGAGGTATCAAACCCCGACTTATGGTTCCTTTAAAGCGGACGTCGGGTTGTTGGGTGGAGGAGTTACCTTCCGTGTTATGGAGTATCAACACCACACCGGATAGATCTATGGATTACACGCCTTTCTTCATGGTTTACGGAGCACAGACAGTTCTCCCTAGTGACATCCGTCATGACTCGCCCCGTGTGGCGGCTTATGTTGAAGCTGATAATGAGAAAGCACGTCAGGACTCATTGGACCTGTTAGATGAGGAGCGTGATCTTGCGGCGGCACGTTCGGCGATTTATCAACAAGATCTGTGACGTTATCCCATCCGCCGGGTTCAAACTAGAACTTCTCAAGAAGGCGATCTGGTGCTCCGGCTCATCCATGATCAGACTGATATGCACAAGTTATCCCCACCTTGGGAAGGGCCTTTTGTGGTCAGGAAAAATTTGCACAATGGATCATACTACCTTATCGATGTTCGAGAGCACAAAGGCTCACGCAAATCGGAGGAGGAGACCCAGCGGCCGTGGAATATAGCTCATCTTCAGCCTTACTATACTTGAGCCATAAGCTATTTTATGTACATAATTATGACAATGTATATATTATGATCAATATAATAAACCGGAGCCTCAGCTAAAGCGGGGTCTCTATTGTTTTTATATCATGTGTGTTTACATGGGGGCTTCTATTCATAAAGCGGAGTTCTACTGATCCGGCTTATAAAGACACACATATAAAAGGAAATCACTAGGGGGCTTGGTCGTATCCGAACCTTAGCTACACCTCTTGATCGGCTTAAAGCCAAAGGGAAATCACCAGGGGGCTGGGTTGTACTCGCACCATAGCTACACCTCTTGATAGGCTTAAGGCCAAAAGTAAATTATGTGGGGCCAAAGAGAGTGTTGCACCAGCACAACTCAAACATAGGCACCCACCGAGCACAGCTCAAATGTTGCTTGGGGGCTCTTTGCTTCTCAAAGAACAAAGAGTCTGCACCCTTGCAATAGGCTATCAAGCCAGGCTTGGAAGCCAGGTGTATTCACCTAAAACCCCAGGTTATCCTGCCTCTTTAAGTAAGCCACTCCATCCAGGTAAACCTGGTATGACCCGTCAAATGTTTGACAAGTCAATCTCATAGACCCTGAACTTGTCAAAGTTAAAATGATGATTGGTTAAAGATTGAGGTCCATCTTAAAAGGCTTTGAAAAACTCAGTGGCCTGGCAGCCCATGAAAAGCCTCGATCTAGGGCCTGTCAGCCCATGAAAAGCCTTGCATATTCTTCTTGTGTTTTTTGCAAAGTTTTTCCTCTTTTGATAAGATTCATAAATATTTTCTGATAAACCAGAGTTTATTACAACCCGGCGTGGCTTACAATGCTAAGTTGTCAGTACATGATCAGCTATAATCCGGCGTTTATTACTCCGGTCTGGTTTTGACTACAAGTCACCAGTATTATATGGATAAAACCGGTGTTTATCATCACCCGGTACGGTTTTATCATAAACCGGCAAACCTGGAAGGAGTCATCAATACTCCAGATTGGTGTTATCACCCTTATTATAACAACTGTTGGTCAAACAACAAGGAAACATGTATTATCTACTTTATATCTGGTTGTTTTTAAACACAGCCTTGGATCTACACCTAGGCTATGTATTTGGGCATCATGACCCGTCCAACGGTAAACCACCAGGATGCTTTCAATTTCTTGTATGCAGGAACAAGTTAAAATAAAGCCACTACGGATTATGCATATAATAGACCCCAAAAGCATGGTGAGTTATCAGTATCAAGCAAAATAAGTATGCTCGATGGCATAACAGACAAGTGTTTGAACTAGCCTATTACAAGGCACTTTAATGCTCACACAGAATAATTGTTTCTGTAAGAATGGCAGGCTACGACAGGCTAAACCGACCTCTGGTTCAAGATTCATCGCCAAGACGACTTGAAGATTGAGGGTCATCTTGAGTCGGTGCATCCTCCTCTTCCCTACCAAGTGGCTGGAAATCAATGGTTGCCCAATCGATTCCAGTTAAGGCTTGGAACACAGCTTCTTCACTTATGAGGTTCGAAGGATCAATATGAGGGGCATAAGTGTGCTTACAAATTGGCGGAACAAGATCTTCCACGTCATGTGTTGGCGCATGATATCTTTTCTGATCAGCATCGTAAACCGGATGATAATGAGACAGATCCATTTCTTCCGCCAATTTGCTCGTTATGGGTCGCATTTCCCTTGCCAGCCTTCGGAGATCATCATTGTTAAATTCTGAACTGTCTTCCTTCACGCCGGGATAGCCTTTGGCAATATCTGACGGTTCAAGATCAGGAATCCATGCCTTGGCCCGGATTAGCGCAGTCAGCGCGCCTGACCTTGCAGCTGATTTTTTAAGTTCATCCAACTGGGCAGGCAACATTGACAGCTTCTCAATAGTTTCTTTTATTAACGTTGGAGGAGGCCTGTTATGAGAAGCGGTGCAAATAGCCCATTGGGCTCTGGAATATAATTGCTCTATCAAAGTATAGGCAGCCTTCAGTTTCATTCGCATGTCAGAGCCCAGATGGGTAATGCGGGTCCCTGTGACATTGCAAGCATTAGTAAACCGGTAACTGATAAGATAAAATGACTTGAAAAACATCAGATGAGGATACTTACCAAATACAACAGAGGTCATAGCGTTTATTTGCCACTTTAAACCGGTCAGTTCTTCGACCACCAGTCTAAGGGCCGCTTCTGCGTCTTCGGTCCTCTTTGATAAAGCGGCCTTCTCTGTGTCCCAATCTGCCCGTTCCTTCTTAAAGGTTTCCTTCAGCTTCTCCATGGCTGCTAAGACATTGGTCAGTTCCTCCGTGGCTTTATAAGCCTCTGCTTGCTAAGATTTAATGTTCTGTTGAAGATCAGCGGTTTGGGCGTCCTTTTTGCTCAGCTCAGCCTATAAAGGAAAGACATATCATCAGTGGGATGTATATATTTGAAGTACCAAGCACATAACAATTTATAAACTTTGCACTTGGGGGCTAATGTCTACTCGCTTCATTCTAGAAAATTATTTCAAGTCCCAAGTGTAATGCAAGCATTATTATTGGCACTTGGGGGCTAATGTACATCCACTCAAAGTAACAGTGGTTAAAGTCCCGGTTCACCTTGGAAAGATAAACCGACCCTTGGGGACTACACAGGCGAAAGTTACAGGATTACAATGCTAAAGTACCAGTTCATTTTTAAAAAGGATCAACCGACCCTTGGAGGATAAGTATGCAGAGTTGAGAAATTATAAAGTCTAGTTCTACGATTGCCGTCATAAATTGGCCCTTGGGGGCTACTAGAGTTGGTACTTACAACTGGACTTAAGAGAGAAAAGGTTAAGCAATTACCTCATAACGCTCCTTCATCAGGTCACTAAACCGGCTTCGTAGTCACGATTTGTGTACAAGTGGTTTAAAAAACCGGAATGGAGTTCCTGGGCATTGAGGTGGGCATAGCTTGATAAATCGGTGCTCCATTTGCCTTTTTTCATAGCAGAACGTTCCTCCTTGGCGCTATGTTTTGCTAATACAACAGGATGGCCAGGGGAGGTGTGGCCAACGTCAGTAATGATAACATCGTCTTCCTTGTCACCAGCAGCTTTCACTGGAGTTGGCAGAATATCAGTAGCCTTAACTGGACTAGACGGTCCATCATTAGTACGGATTGGACTTGCCAGCTTATCAGCCTGAACTGCTGTTTCAACTTATACTTGTTCAGTAAAGGCATGATCTGGGGGTGGCAGGTCATCAAGCATGGCATCAGCATTTGCTCTCTCTGGTTCTGGAATTGTCTCCGGTGCAACAATCACATGGTCGTTAGACGGTTTATCTACACGACCCTTCTTGCTGGGTCTAGACTTGGCTCTGAAAGAGAAAGATATACATATCAGTATAGCACATAAGTATAAAGCGTCAAAAAGAGAAAGCTTAAGGCATTTACCCAGGGGCGGAAGTTGTGTGGCAGTTGACTCGCCGGATGATGAAGGTGGCATTCCGTGATAATTTGAATCGGATGGATTAAGAGGCTGTCGGAAATAACCCGCCTTGGGGTATGAAGTATTGGAAGTATTTGAGACCTCAGATCGGCGCTTCCGAACCAGCGTATTTGGTAGACCGGTTGAAGTGACTACTTGGCCGCTATGTCGGGTTGTGCGGCGAGCTTCGTGTTGCTGCTTCTTCAAAAGAAAGTTTGGGTCCAAGTGAGCTAGGGGGTGGGAAAATCTTACTTTCTGGACTGCTTGACAAATTTTTTGTGTTGGCAGAGGGTCTGAACCGGAGGAAAGGATAATTACCTCTGCGTCGTTAGCTTGGCTGCCCTCAGCGTCATCCTGATAAATATCATTGTCAATGAGGTGTATGAAAAATGAACCAAGAGAATCAAGTTCTACCTCTACGTCCGGTTCATCAGGATCGTCATCAAGATCTAAACCGATGGGTTCAGTGGCCTTCCTCTTGGCAGCTCTCTTGACAACCTTCGTCTTAGGTTGAGGGGCCTTAACCGTTTTCTCATGTGGTTTCTTTTTCTAGAACGAGTCATCACCCTGTTTAAAAGATGGGCAGAGGGTATTAAAAGTTGCACCATTAAGAATATCAGATATAAAGCGGAAGCAAGACAACTCTTACAGCGGGCGGTTTGTTCCGTGTGTAAAAGGGGCTTAACCCGGTCTTACTACAGATAGCTTCCGGTTCATTCAACATTTTCTTGACAGACTCAGTAACTTCATCATCTGTTAGCTGAATGTGAATATGACGTTGAGAGTCTTTCGACTCACCAGTATACTCGCACATTAAACCGGAGCGGCGACTTAACGGCAAGATACTCCAGGATATCCAGCAATGAACAAAGTCCACACCTGTCAAACCATTGGCCATGAAATCTCTAAGCTTGGCGAGTTGTGGTGCATACGAGGCCCGCCTTGGCAGTTAGTCATTGCGGAAGTGGATGTGTGTTGTTAAGCCGGCGAGGATGGTAACCCGGCAGAGGGTTCTCATCTTCAGGGGAAGTATCCTTACAATAGAACCAAGTCTGGTTCCAATCCTTAGCGTGACTGTGAAGTTTGGCGTGAGGGAAGCTAACATCTTTCCTTTTCTGAATGGAGACGCCACCAAGTCCAGTATTGGGCCCGTCTACAAATTCAGTACGAAGGTTTAAATGGAAGAAATCCCAGAACAGCTCGACAATCGGTTCTTCTTGTAGATAGGCTTCACAAAACACCTGAAAGTTGCAAATATTGGACACATAGTTGGGTCCAATATCTTGAGGGTGGATCTGAAAGCTGGCAAGTACATCACGGAAAAACTTGGATTCAGGCGGTTTAAAACCATGACTCATGTGATCAGCAAACACTACTACTTCGCCATCTCTGGGGGTAGGAGGGTTTTCTGGACCGGGAACTCGCCACTGGATTTCATTCCGCTTCGGTAAAGTGCCAATTTTGACACATCCATCCAGTTGCTCCTCAGTAACCCGGGAAGGGACCCAGTTACAGGCATAGAATTGTTTGGCCATAGCAAGTGAAGAGCTAGAAAAGATTACTGCCGGTTTACGATTCATGAATGACAAGGCATAAAGCGCAACAGGTTAAGAAAAAGGAATTCAAGCATGTAAAATTGTTAAACCGGAGGCTGATGCAGTTATAAATGGTAAAGTGACGAGCGGTTTACAAGGGGGCTAATGGCATATGACAGATTATTTTCTACAAGGATAAACCACCTACGCATATAAGGAAGGTACAGATCTGAGGCAAAAACTGACTAAGTGAGGAAAAACATGTTTCACAAGATCACATTGGCATTTTGGATCTACCACAAGTCAGGAAAAGAAAAATATTTAGACCTAAAAAAGTTGGTCCTGGAGCAGTTCACAAAGGTCCAGGTCAAGTTTTTATGCGTATAAGGTTTGGTTTGATAGACGAGATAAGGACGACTATAGCTACCACACGGAACGCTTCAAGCTTGAGGTCTGCTATCTATGGACTGACGAAGAACAAGAGAAGAACGGCATGAACCCATATGAACCCTAAGTAGATCTACAGAGGAAAGAGGGAAAGACTTACTGCAGTTGTTGAAGCAGCGGAGGTGCGCCGCGTTTCTCTGGTGCGATCAGGTTGATGCAGTGGCCGACGGTGAGGCAGAGGCAAAGCTCAGCGACGGTGGCGACGCTCGGGTGCAGAGGCGTCGCAAGGAGGAAGAAGAGAAGAAGAGGCAACGGGAGGAAAAGGAAAGGGAACCTCAACCCTATTTATAAGGGCAAAGAGATAAGCGACAGGCGCGGGAATCAAGGAGCCCCAAAAATTGATATATAACGAGGTTGTCGCCTTGATTGTTGGATGCTCATTAATAAAGGGTATCTTCAGCTTTAATGAACAGGTGACGTCACAGCGGTTTACTACAAATCTGGAGGATGACGTCACGGCGGTTTACAAGATCTATGCGAAGGTGCAAAGGGAGGAATTTTTCTAAGTGTTGAAGATTGACATGAACAAGTTCAAATCAATCTGGGGCCTAATGTTGGGGATATTACTACTGGACATAAACCGGCCAGGAGAGGCCGGGTTATCCCCATGATGATTACTTTATTTGAAGCCCATGAAGACAAAGATGGTGGCGCTTCATGAAGGCCCAAGGCCCAAAGGCGGGTTAAGGCCTGTAGACATAAACCGGCATTGATATATACTTGTATTGTAAGATAGGAGTAGAGACCGGGCTGAACACGTTTATGATCCGGCCTTGGGACTCTGTAAACCAACGAGCGTCGACCTATGTATATAAAGGGGTGACCTAGCGGCATTTTAGGGACAACAGACAACAACTCTAGAGCCAGGCAAAGCGGATTCACTCCCTGGTCATCGAAACCCTAGCAATTCCATCACAACTGGAGTAGGCTTTTACCTTCATCGTAAGGGGTCGAACCAGTATAAACTCTTGCGTTCTTTGTCCGATTTAAACCCCTTTAAGCTAACCCGTAGCGATGGCTCCACGACCAAGTCCTTCACGAGGACATCTGCCATGACAAAACCACGACAAGCGTTGAGAACTTTCTTCAGATTGGTCCACGACTTCTTAGGGTCTCTCCTGGAATCAAAGAAATAAGTTCGGCCATCTCGGGGCATCAGCGTGTTGATGATCTAGTGTTCATTGCTATGCAAAACAATTGAACAATGTAACATTAATGAGATTGACATCAAGTACTCAGGTGTATATGTGCAAGCATAAAGAAATGAACTAACGTTTTGAAGTAAGGCACAATAAAGTTGTGCTTGTTGGGGAACGTTGCATGGAAAACAAAAAATTTCTATGCACATGCAAGATCTATCCATGGAGATGTATAGTTATGAGAGGGGGAGATCATCTACATACCCTTGTAGATTGCTAAGCGGAAGCGTTTATGAACGCGGTTGATGTAGTCACACACTTTCACAATCCGTCTCGATCAAGTACCAAACGTACGGCACCTCCGCGTTCAGCACACGTCCGGCACACGTTCAACACAGATTCAGCTCGATGACTTCCTCACCTTCTCGATCTACCAAGATAGGTGAAGTAGTTGATGAGTTCTGGCAGCACGACATAGTGGTGATGGTTCTGGTGAAACTATTTCCGCAGGGCTTCACCAAGCACAACGGATTTAGGACAGAGGATGAACTAGAGGGAGAGGGGGTGCCGGCACACAGCTTGGTGAATCATGGTGTCCCCCAGGGGCTAGCCCTGCTCCTCTATTTATATCTTGAGCCCTGGGGTCGTTTCTTGGAGAAAGAGCCTCCTCAAAGTCAGTTTGGAATGCAAGGAAGAGTCCTTCTCAGTTTCTAGTACCAGACACCATGGTCCTCGACATCTGGCCCAGACGGCATGTGCCTCGGTGTCTGGCCTAGGGCCAGACGCCGGGGTCCCTGGCGTCTAGTCCCTGACCTCCGCAAAACTTCCTTTTGCACTGACCTAAAGCCCCGTGGGACTTACCCATTGGCCCAACCATATCATCATATATATATATATATATATATATATATATATCAATCAATACCTCCGGGCCATTTTGGAGCTCCTTGTCATGTACGTGATCTCATCCAAGACTCCAAACAACATTCGGTCATCAACATACATAACTCATATAACACTATATCATCAACGAACGTTAAGCGTGCAGACCCTATGGGTTTGAGAATGACGTGGACATGACCGAGACGCTTCTCCGGTCAATAACCAATAGTGGGACAACGATGCCCATATTGGTTCCTACATATTCTACGAAGATCTTTATCGGTCGAACCTTTATGACAAATACGTAGTTCCTTTTGTCCGTCGGTATGTTACGTGCCCGAGATTCATTTGTCGGTATCTTCATACCTAGTTCAATATCGTTAGCGGTAAGTCTCTTTACTCGTTCCGTAATACATCATCTTGTAATTAACTCCTTAGTCACTTTACTTGCAAGCTTCTTATGATGCTATATTACCGAGAGGGCCCAGAGATACCTCTCCGTCATACGGAGTGACAAATCCCAATCTCGATTCACGCCAACTCAACAGACACCTTCTGAAATACCTGTAGAGCATCTTTATGATCACCCAGTTATGTTGTGATGTTTGATAGCACACATGGTATTCCTCCGGTATCCGGGAGTTGCATGATCTCATGGTCAAAGGAATATGTATCTGACATTTAAGAAAGCAGTAGCAATAAATTGAATGATCATATGCTAAGCTAACAGATGGGTCGTGTCCATCACATCATTCTCCTAATGATGTGATCCTGTTAACAAATGACAACTCATGTCTATGGTCATGAAACATTAACCATCTTTTGATCAACGAGCTAGTCTAGTAGAGGCATACTAGGGACTTGGTATTTGCTTATGTATTCACACATGTATTTATGTTTCCAATCAATACAATTCTAGCATGAATAATAAACCTTTATCATGATTAAGGAAATATAATAATAACCACTTTATTACTGCCTCTAGGGCATATTTCCAATAGTCTCCCACTTGCACTAGAGTCAATAATCTAGATTACATTGTAATGAATCTAACACCCATGGAGTCTTGGTGCTGATCATGTTTTGCCCACATAAGAGGTTTAGTCAACGGGTCTTGTCGTGGGTTTGTCACGGCAGATGTCCATGTGAAAGGACTTAGTCGTGGAGCCATCGCTACGGGTTAGCTTAAAGGGGTTAAACCGGGCAAGGGGACACGGGGAATTTTATACTAGTTCGGCCCCTTCGAGGAAGGTAAAAGCCTACGTCTTGTTGTGATTGGTATTGCTAGGGTTTTGAAGGCCAGGGAGCGAATCCGCTTTGTCTGGCTCTCGAGTTGTTGTCTCTCCCTAAACCGCTGCCAGGTCGTCCCTTTATATACATAGGTTGACGCCTGCCGGTTTACAGAGTCCCGAAGCCGGATCATAAACATATCCAGTTTGGTCTCTATCCTTCCTATCTTACAACACAAGTTATATGACTAAGTCGGTTTACATTTACAGGCTTTAACCCGCCTTTGGGCCTTGGGCCTCCATGAATTGCCATCATCCTTGCATCTTCATGGGCTTCTAATCTTCAAGGAGTCAACCCGGCTTCATAAGGCCGGTTTACCTCCATTAGTAATATCCCCAACATTAGGCCCCAGATTGGTTTGAAATTGTTCATGTCAATCTTCTATACTTAGAAAAAATCTTCCCTCATATCTTCACCTCGATCTTGTAAACCGCCGTGACGTCATACTTCCAAATTATGATAAACTGCCCTAACGTCATCCATTCGTCGATGTCAGAGATTATCTTCATTTAATTTATATTCAGTCACCAAGGCGACACCTTTATTAACTTATCCATTTTTTGCGCTCCTCGATTCCCGCGCTTGCCGTTTTATCGCTTCGCCTTATAAATAGGGGCAGAGGACCCCTTTCTTTTCTTTCCGCTACCCATTCATCTCTTCTTCTTCCTCTCGACGACCCCGCACTCGAGCGCCGCCGTCATCTTCAAACCTCGCCTCTGCTTCGTCGTCGGCCGCTGCATCAACCTGTTCGCACCAGAGTTCCACAGCGCCCCTTCCGCTGCTTCCGTGGTCGCAGTAAGTCCTTTCCCTCTTCTTTCCTAGATCCATTAGGGTTTCCTCGCTGTTCTTGAGGTTCATCAGAGCTTATAGCGTTGTTCTTCCTTTGGCCCGTAGATGAATGCTTCGTACTTACCATATCTCTTGCCGTGATGAATCTTTTGTTATCCTCACAAATCCTTATACAAAAACTGCTGCAATGCTTCATAAACTGTTTCGGGTCTTACCCTAATTAGGTCGAAATATTTTGCTTTTCTGTCTTACCTTAGATCCGAAAGTTTTATACATCTCTGTGAAATCTGTTTCTCCTCCCACCATTGTAAGCGGTTTAACTTTGCATAATCAATCTATACCATTAGCCCTCTGATAAACCGGAAGAGCCTTTTCTCTCCATAATTATATTCCGGTTTAACAGTGTCTGAGTACCCCTGTCATGGTATTACCTTTTATGAATCATTGCATTGATCTCCGGTTTATGCCATGTCCTCTATCAGTATGTCTCTTACTCCATTGTATCGTGCATATAATCATGCGTGATTTATAAACCGGCCTTTCATTTTCAGCTTGTTTGTTTCGCAATGGCCAAACAATTCACAGCCTGCAACTGGGCTCGTTCCCGGGTTACTGAGACTCAGTTGAATGAGATGGTTACCATCGGCTCCCTGCCTAAGAAAATTGAAATCAAATGGCGAGTTCCAGGAACAGAAAATCCTCCAACCCCAAGGCAGGGCGAGGTGGTGGTCTTTGTTGACCATATAGGCCGTGGCTTCAAACCGCCAGGGTCAAAGTTTTATCAAGATGTGCTTGCCAGCTTCCAACTTCATCCGCAAGATATTAGTCCCAACTCGGTTTCCAATTTATGCAACTTCCAGGTCTTCTGTGAAGTATATTTACAAGAAGAACCAACTGCAGAGCTGTTCCGGGATTTCAATCACTTAAACCGGCGCACAGAGTTTATAAATGGCCCGAACATAGAACTTGGTGGTGTCTCGATTCAAAAGCAGAAAGAAGTTGAATTTCCTCATGCCAAACATCATAGCCACCCAAAGGAATGGAATCAAACTTGGTTTTATTGCAGAGACACTTCGCCTGAAGATGAAAATCCCCTCCCCAGCTTTCGTGATCACAGACTATCCAATACTCACCCCATGCCACAACGTCTGAGCTCTTCAGAAAGGGTGAAATACGCTCCTCAACTTGCCAAACTCCGGGCCTTTATGGCAAACGGTTTAATAGGCGTGGACTTTGTGCGCTGTTGGATATCCTAGAGTATCTTGCCGCTAAGCCGGCGTCCCAGTTTAATGTGTGAATATACCGGTGAGGTTGACGACCCTCAACGCCATTGCAACATCCAATTATCTGAGGAAGAAGTCACTGAAGGTGTAAAGAAGATTCTGAATGAGTCGGAACTGATCTGTAGTCAAACCGGTCTGAGTCCCTTCTATGCCAAGAACAAACTGTCTGCTGTAAGCATTATATTTCCCCCTCATTTCTAATGTTTTTAGCTTATGCAACCTGTAATCCTTCTTCTTTATATATAGGGAGATGACCCCTTCTGGAAACGGAAAACCGTAGAGAAAACGGCAAAGCCGACTGGAGATAAAGCGGTCAAGCCATCCCGCCTAAAGACCAAAGCCGTAAAACGGACGTCAAAACGGAAAACGGCTGACCGGATTAATATGGAGCTTGATGATGATACTGATGATCCAGAAGTTGAGGTAGAACTTGACTCACTTGGCTCTCTTTTCATGCATCTCATTAACAATGATCTTCCTCAGGAGGACGCAAAAGCTAGTCAAGCTGATGACATAGAGGTAATTACCCTTTCCTCCGGTTCAGACTCTATGCCAACACAAAAAACTCGCCAAGCAGTCCGGAAAGTAAGCTTTTCTCATCCTCTTGCTCACTTGGATCCAACATTTATTTTGAAGACTCAGCAGCATGAAGCTCGCCGGACAACCCGACATAGTGGCCAACAGGTCACTTCAGCCGGTTTACCTGATACTCCGGTTCGGAAGCGCTGGTCTGAGGTCTCTCCTACTTCTGACCATTCTTACCCCAAGGCAGGTTATTTCAGACAGCCTCTTAATCCGTCCGATTCAAATTATCAGGTGACACCTCCTTCATCTTCTGGTGAATCGATAGCAACTCAACTCCCCCCTTTGAAAACTGTGGCCGGGTAAGTTGTAAAAACCTTTCCTTTCAATGCGTCATAAATCCTTTGAATAGGATGTTAATCCTCTTTTATTCTGTTTGTAGGGCCAAAGCCAGACCCAGTAAGAAAGCTCGGACCACCAATCCGCTCGAAGATCCAGTCGCCGAAGAAGAAGAACCAAGAGGTGAACCGGAACAAACTCGTGAACCAAAAAGCCACCATCCTGAAGCTGCTTCTGATAACCCGCCTCTTGAAAGCCAAAATACTGATGAACCAGCAGGTGCTGATCCTGCCGCGCCTGATGTTGAACTGGCAGAACCAAACCGGGCTAGTCCAGTGAAAGATGCTGAAATTCCAATATCATCAACCAAAAACCCTGAAGGCCAAGGTGATGACGTTATTATTACTGGAATGGGACACAGCTCTCCTGGCCATCCCGTCATTTTGGCTCAACACAGTGCCAAAGAAGAGCAAGCTTCCACGGAGAAAGGTAAATGGAGCAGCGATTTATCAAGCTATGCTCATCTTAATGCTGATGAACTCCATTCTGGCTTCTTGAACCGTCTGCACTCAAACCGGGATTATGAAGCCGGTTTGGTGAACTTGATGAAAGAGCGATATGAGGTAAATTCCTCTCCCTTTGTTTATTGATTTATAGCTGAAATACTATCCCAAGTAACCCCCAAGGGCCGTTTTATGATTGTTAATCATAAACTGGGTCTTTGTAACACTTTAAGCATCTCATCATTGATCCTTGCAATGGCAGGTCTCTAATAATAGATAAGACTCATCTTGAAATAATTAGATAACTTTCTGCAGCATAGCCCCCAAAGGCCGGTTTAACTTGGCAAGTTAATCCAGTTTTTAATCCACACATCCATTTTACAACAGACGCACATTAGCCCCCAAGTGTCAAGGATAATGCTTGTATTGTTCTGGAGACTTGCATAAAGTGTAGTACTTGAGAGCAAATAGGCATTAGCCCCCAAGTATGAAGTGCATAACTTTGTTATACGCTTTGTACTTAACACATATATATGCTGTTTGTTTAACATACCTTTAATGTGGCAGGCTGAACTGAGAAGCAAAGATGCCCGCAATTCTGATTTGCAAGAGAATGTGAAGTCACAACAAGCCGAGGCTGAAAAAGCCAAAGAGGAGCTGACCCAGGCCCTGTCCGTGATAGAAAAGTTGAAAGAATCTTTCAACAAAGATCGTGCTGACAGGGAAACCAAGAAATTCTGGTTTAACCAAAAGAGCTGTAGACGCCGAGGCAACCCTGAAGCCAGTGGTAGACAAACTAGCCGGTTTGAAACAACAAATCAATGCTATGACCTCTGCTATCTTTGGTAAGTACCTGCTTTATGTGCATTGCATAAGTTGATGAACCTTATAACTGACAAAAATGTGGATAAAACCTTTGACAGGTACCCGAATCGCTCATTTTGGCACAGATATGTAGATGAAACTCAAAGCGGCATACACATTGATTGAGCAGCTGTACTCTGGGTATCAGCAGGCTATTTGCACGGCGGCTTATAAAAAACCGGCTCCCACTTTGATTAAAGAGACTCTTGAGAAGTTGGCCATGTTACCAGCCCGCATCGCCGAGTTGAAGAAAGCAGCTGCCAGAGCCGGAGCTTTAACTGCACTTATTCGAGCAAAAGCCTGGATTCCAGATCTTGAAGCGGAAGACATCATCAAAGGATACCCGGGTGTTAAAGAAGATGGTTCGATGATCTTCGGCGGCTGACCAAATAGATGCGGCCAGCAGCCAGCAAGCTGGCCGATGATACCGATTTGTCCCATTTTCAACCGTTTTACAATGCGGAGGGGAAGAGGCAGCCGGCCGACATCCATGAAGTTGAAGAACTTGTGCCTCCGATTCGTAAGCACACTTATGCTCCTGATATTAACCCCTCCGATCTTATCCATGAAGAAGCGGTGTTTCAAGCTTTAACTGGAATCAATTGGTCAATGGTTGATTTCCAGCGACTGGGATAGATGAAGAAGTGCCCACACCAATGGACCCTCAACCATCAAACCGTCCAGACGAAGCGTCCTGAACCAGTTGCCGGTTTACTGTCCACCGTGTGCCGATTTTATGAAAAACAATTATGCCATTGGAGCCGCTTTGAAGGCTTCTTGTAATAGGATAGCCAAAACTCCTTTATTTGCCAGGCCTTCGAGCGTGTTTTGTAATGCCTCATGACAACTTGTGCCACACTTTGGGATTTATTTATGCATAACCCATGATGAGTTGTGTTCCTGGGTTCAACAACTTAAGAGTGTCTAGAGGTTTACCGCTAGACGGGTCAATATATCCAAGAAGTGTACAGGATATAGATGAAATAATCAAAGTGTTTGTACAAAAAAGAGTATACATAACATACCTCTTTGGTTGACCAATGATGCATACGGTAAAGGTGTTAATACCAATCCGGAATGTTGATAACCTTATCTCTGTATTGCCAGTTTAAACCGGAGCGGGATAACTACCGGGCTTTCATTATAACATTGGTGATTTAGTCAAACTAGACCGGGTCAATAAACATCGGTTTATAACTGATCATGTGCCAACAACTTGTAGTTGAGAAGCAAGTTGGGTCAAGGACACCGGTTTATCAAAAAGTACTTATGATTTTCAACAAACAAAATTCAAACAAGAAAATATGCAAGGCTTTTTATGAGCTACCAGGCTCCAAATCGAGGCTTTTCATGGGCTGCCAGGCCTTTGACTTAAACCATTTAACAAAGCCTTTTAAGATGGGCCTCCAATTAACCAATCATCGTTTTAACTTTGACAAGTTCAGGGTCTGTAAAAGATTGACTTGTCAAACGTTCGATGGGTCATACCAGGATTACCTGGACAGGAGTGGCTTACTTGATGAAGGCAGGTTAACCCGGGTTTTTAGGTGAATACACCAGGCTTCCAAGCCGTGGCTTGATAGCCAATTACAAGGGTCCTTTCAAACTCTTTGTTACTTTGCACAAAGAGCCCCCAAGTAACTTTGTGAGCTGCGCTCAGTGGGTGCCCATGTTTGATTTTGTGCTTTGTGCAACACTCTCTTTGGCCCCACCTAATTTCTTTTCTGGCTAAACGCCTATCAAGAGGTGTAGCTGTAGTGTGATAACAACCAAGCCCCCTAGTGATATCCCTTTATCGTTTCAAACCGACCAAGAGGTGCAGCTATGGTTCAGATATGACCAAGCCCCCTAGTGATATTCTTTATATCCGTGCGGCTGTAGAGACCGGTTTAACAAAAAACTCCGCTTTGTCAGTAGAAACTCTTGTGAGCACACACATGATGTAAAAAGAACAGAGACCCCGCTTTAATGGAGGCTCCGGTTTATTATAATATATACATTATCATAAATATGTACATAGGAAGAGCCTATAGCTCAAGTATAGTAAGGCCGAAGAAGAGCTATGTTCCATGGCCACTTGGTCTCCTCCTCCGATTGACGTGAGTCTTTATGCTCTCGAACATCAATGAGGTAGTAAGACCCATTGTGCAGATTTTTGCTGGCCACAAAGGGTCCTTCCCAAGGGGGGATAACTTGTGCATATCAGTCTGATCCTGGATGAGCCGGAGCACCAAATCGCCTTCTTGAAAGGTTCTGGTTTTAACCCGGCGGCTGTGATAACGTCGGAGATCTTGTTGATAAATCGCTGATCGTGCTACTGCAAGATCACGCTCTTCATCCAACAGGTCCAGAGAATCCTGACGTGCCTTGTCATTATCAGCTTCAACATAAGCTGCCACACGGGGCTAATCGTGACGAATGTCACTAGGAAGAACCGCCTCTGCTCCATAGATCATGAAGAAAGGTGTGTAACCCGTAGACCTATTGGGTGTGGTGTTGATGCTCCATAACACAGAAGGTAGCTCCTCAACCCAACAAACCGGCGTCTGCTTTAAGGGAACCATAAGCCTTGATTTGATACCCCGTAGAATTTCTTGATTTGCCCTCTCTGCTTGACCATTAGATTGGGGGTGAACCATCGACGCTAGATCAAGCCGGATGTGCTCACGTTGACAGAATTCTTCCATCTCCCCTTTTGACAAATTAGTACAATTATCTGTTATAATGCTGTGTGGAAAGCCAAACCGGAATATCACCTTCTTGATGAATTTAACCGCCGTGGATGCATCACACTTGCCGACTGGCTCTGCCTCCACCCATTTAGTGAATTTATCAACTGCTACTAACATGTGGGTCTTTTTGTCCTTAGAACGCTTGAAGGGTCCAACCATATCAAGCCCGCAAGTTGCAAACGACCACGTAATTGGAATCATCCGCAACTCTTGAGCCGGAACATGTGCACGGCGGGCAAATTTTTGACATCCATCACATCTCTTGACTAAATCCTCCGCATCAGCATGCGCCGTCAACCTGTAAAAACCGTGGCGAAAAGCTTTGGCAACCAACGAATTTGAACCGACATGGTGACCACAATCCCCTTCATGGATTTCTTGCAAAATCTCACAACCTTCTTGAGGAGAAACATAGCGCTGAATTGCTCCTGAAACACTGTAACAATGTAACTCCCTGTTGAGTATGGTCATGGACTTGGAACGCCGGATTATCTATCGATCCAACGTTTCATCGTCTGGTAATTCGCCCCGGTTCATGTAATCTAGATATGGAATCGTCCAATCTGGTATGGCATGCAGAGCTGCCACCAACTAAGCCTCCGGATCAGGAATGGCCAAATCTTCTTCGGTTGGCACTTTGACTGACGGATTATGCAACACATCAAGAAAGACATTGGGCGGGACCGGTTTACGCTGGGAACCAAGACGACTTAAAGCGTCCGCCACTTCATTCTTCCGCCGGTCTATACGGTCCACCTGATAACCTTTAAAGTGACCAGCCACTGCGTGCACCTCTCGCCGATATGCAGCCATGAGTGGGTCCTTAGAAGCCCAAGTGCCAGACACCTGCTGAGCCACTAGATCTGAATCGCCGAAGCACTTAACCCAGCTCAAATTCATCTCCTTAGCCATTCGAAGACCGTGGAGCAAAGCCTCATATTCAGCTGCATTGTTAGTACAAGGGAACATTAAACGAAGGACATAACAAAACTTGTCACCTCGTGGAGAAGTTAGTATGACTCCAGCCCCCGAGCCCTCCAACTGTCTGGACCCATCAAAATGAATAGTCCAATATGTATTATCTGGCTTCTCTTCCGGTGCTTGTAACTCCGTCCAATCATTGATGAAGTCCACGAGTGCCTGGGATTTGATCGCTGTGCGGGGTATATACTTGAGCCCGTGAGGTCCAAGTTCAATAGCCCACTTGGCAATCTGGCCAGTTGCTTCTCTGTTTTGAATGATGTCGCCCAGAGGAGCTGAACTGACCACTACGATGGGATGGCCCTGAAAATAATGTTTAAGCTTCCGGCTCACCATAAACACCCCATACACTAGCTTCTGCCAATGCAGATACCTCTGCTTTGACTCAATGAGCACCTCGCTGATATAGTAAACCGGCCGTTGAACCGGATATTCCTTGCGAAGCTCCTTGTGCTCTACCACAATGGCTACGCTAACAGCCCGGGCATTAGCAGCCACATATAATAATAATGGCTCTTTATCGATCGGCGCTGCAAGCACGGGCGGTTTAGCTAGCTGCCTCTTTAGATCCTCGAATGCCTTATCAGCTGCCTCACTCCAGACAAAGTTATCTGTTTTCTTGAGCATCTGATATAAGGGGATGGCCTTCTCTCCAAGGCGACTGATAAACCAGCTCAAGGTTGTAATCCGGCCGGCCAGACGTTGAACATCGTTGATACATGCCGGTTTAGCCAAGGATGTAATTGCTGCAATTTTTCCGGATTAGCCTCAATGCCTCTGTTTGACACCAAAAAACCCAAGAGCTTGCCTGCCGGGACACCAAAAACACACTTCTCCAGATTGAGCATAATCTTGTAAATCCGGAGGTTGTCAAAGGTTTCTCTTCAATCCTCTATCAACGTTTCTTCCTTTCTGGACTGTACCACAATATCATCCACATGTGCATGAACATTGCGCCCAATTTGTTTATGAAGGCAATTCTGAACACATCGCTAGTAAGTTGCCTGGGCACTCTTGAGTCCAAAAGGCATGGAAACATAGCAGAAGGCTCCAAAGGGAGTTATGAAAGTTGTCTTCTCCTGGTCCTTAACCGCCATTTTGATCTGATGATAACCAGAGTAAGCATCTAGAAAACACAAACGGTCACAACCCGCCGTAGCATCAATTATCTGATCAATGCGAAGGAGGGCAAAGGGGTCTGCGGGGCAAGCCTTGTTTAAATCTGTGTAGTCCACACACATGCGCCAAGTGTCGTTTTTCTTAAGAACCAGCACCGGATTAGCTAACCACTCTGGATGAAAAACTTCGACAATAAATCCTGCGGCCAACAGACGGGCTACCTCTTCACCTATAGCCTTACGTCTCTCTTCATTGAAGCGGCGAAGGAACTGCCGGACCGCTTTAAACTTAGGATCAATGTTGAGTGTGTGTTTAGCAAGTTCCCTCGGTACGCCTGGCATGTCAGAAGGTTTCCATGCAAAGATGTCTCGATTCTCACAGATGAACTCGATGAGTGCGCTTTCCTATTTGGGATCCAGGTTAGCACTGATGCTGAACTGTTTGGATGAATCGCCAGGAACAAAGACGACCATCTTAGTGTCTGTAGCCGATTTGAACTTCAATGCCGGATCATGTTCTGTAGTTGGCTTTTTCAAAGAGGTCATGTCTACCGGATCAACTTGCTCCTTATAGAATTTCAACTCTTCCGTGGCACAAACCGACTCGGCATAAGCCGCATCACCTTCCTCACACTCCAAAGCAATCTTTCTACTTCCATGTACTGTGATAGTTCCTTTATGACCTGGCATTTTAAGCTATAGATAAACATAACACGGCCTCGCCATGAATTTAGCATAGGCCGGCCGCCCAAACAAGGCGTGGTACGGACTTTTGATCTTTACCACCTCAAACATCAATGTTTCTGACCTTGAATCATAATCATCTCCAAAAGCTACCTCCAAAGCTATCTTGCCAACAGGATATGCAGACTTACTAGGCACCACACCATGAAAGACCGTATTCGACGGTTTAACAGTCTTATCTGTCAACCCCATACGGCGGAATGTATCATAATATAAAATGTTGATACTACTTCCCCCATCCATGAGTACTTTGGTAAACTTGTATCCCCCAACTTGAGGGGCTACCACCAGGGCCAAGTGACCTGGATTATCAACCCGGGGTGGGTGATCCTCTCTACTCCACAGAATAGGTTGCTCGGACCAGCGTAAATACTGAGGTACTGCCGGTTCAACAGAGTTTGCTGCCCTTTTGTGAAGCTTCTGATCACGTTTACACAAACTAGTAGTGAAGACATGATATTGCCCGCTGTTTAGCTGTTTGGGATTACTCTGATAACCCGACTGCTGCTGCTGCTGCTGATTCCCCTGATGGTTGTAACCTCCCTGGTTGCCTTGGTGCCCTTGATTGAGGTGTCCGGTTTGGTTGCCTTGAAACCCTAAACCGGAACCACCACCTCCGTAGCCCGGCCCATGGAAACCTCCTCCTGAACCGCCGGGTGGGTTGTTATCATAATGGAACATATTGGAATTCTTGAAATCCCGCATGATATAACAGTCCTTCCAAAGATGTGATGATGGCTTCCCCTTTGATCCATGCTTTGGACAGGGCTGATTTAACAGGCGCTCCAGATTGGGGCATGAACCTCCGCCCCTCTGGGGCTGCTTGCCCTTACGGTGCTGGCCATTCTCCTGTGCATTGGTGTTAGCAACAAAGTCCAAGCTGCTATCTGCCTTGCGCTTACCGTCGTTTCCATGGCCTGCCGGATTATGCTGCTGACCCTTGGCATTGCCGTTCTTCTTACCTTTCCCCGGTTTATCCTCCTCTGAGTCCGAGTCCTTGGTATTATCTGAATCGGCATATTTAACCAAAGTGGCCATGAGCGTTGACATATCATTGCAGTGACGTTTGAGTCTTCCCAACTTTTGTTTGAGTGGTAAGAAACGACAATTTCCCTCCAATGTTAACACTGCAGTGTCTGCATTGATACGATCTGATGAATGCAAAATCGTTGAGACCCGTTTGACCTAATGGGTCGTGGACTCCCCTTCCTCTTGGACACAAGCGGCTAGATCCACGATTGACATCGGCTGCTTACAAGTATCTTTGAAGTTCTGGATAAACCGATGCTTTAACTCAGCCCATGATCCGACAGAATTGGTTGGTAAGCTCTTCAACCAAGTGCGAGATGTTCCTTCCAAGATCATGGTGAAATATTTAGCACACACTGCCTCATCCACATCTAACATCTCCATTGCCATCTCACAACTCTCCACCCATGCCTCTGGTTGCAAATCGGTGGTGTAATTTGGTACCTTACGAGGTCCCTTGAAATCCTTGGGCAGCCTCACATTATGCAAAGCGGGGGTAAGACACGGCACCCTAAGGAACTGAACACCACACCTGGCTCCATTGAGGCCGCAGGGTGAACCGGAGTATGTTGTCGTGCTCCGTGTCGAGCTACCAACTTGGCCTCCAACGTGCGCGGCCATGGTCCACAACATCCTGCGCATTAGCGCCTCCCCCTGCCGGATTGTTTCCTCATGGCGAATTTTGGCGACGTGCACTACTGGACACGGCCGGTTCGTCCTCCACGTGTCAGCTATAGCTCCGGCTCTGACGGGGAGTGGAATGAATCCTCTCACGACTGTGTGAATACGCCTGCTGTTGATTTAGCGCTGTTTGAAGGAGATCCCTGGCCCGACGTGCTTCCACTGCAACTGGTGACTCGCCGTCGGTTGGGAGGGCTGCTAGGCATGAAGCGGCGGCCACAATGTTATCCAACGGGTTGGAATAATGCCCAGGAGGTGCTGGTACGTACTGTGGCACAACGTTGTTCTGGCGAGGCGGGTCCATCGTGCGTGGTTGAACCGGCGCCCCAGTTCCCGGCGCCTCCGCCCGGTTTAGTATGGGTTAGTTAGCAACTCCTGCTCCTGGTGTGTTGAAGAGATTCTGCGGCTCATAAACCGACGGGAGACGCGATCGGTACCTTCTTCTCATGACTTCCTCTGAAGCATTCTGATCCAGCCTAATCCGGTAGGCCTGTGCTTCCAATTCAGCCCACTCTGTAGCCATCCTAGCATTCTCTGTCACCAGGTCCGCTTTAGCCTGGGCTATCTGATCTTTCACTTTTGCAATCTCCGCATTGTGCTGATCCCTGGCTACTGCATCCACCTCTGTGGCCATCAACGTTGCCAAAGCGTCAAACAAATCAGACAGGACTTGGGCTGGAGGTGGCGCTGAGCTTCCTGCCCCTGCTGGTGTGGCCGTTGTTGAACCGGAGAGCATTGCTGCGGTGGTAGATGAATGAGGCGCCGATTGTGTGCCGGCCATGAAGATGGCGGCCCGGTTTGGCAAATCAGGGGAATTCGGTATACTGTTGCCCTCGGATCCTCCATCAATCCGGCCGTCCTGCAACTGGTAAAGTGATTCGGTCTCTCCAGAAGACTCGTCATCGGAGCAGACCACGGTCTCTCCATCGGACGCCGGCTCGTCCTCGTACCTCGATCCATGGATGACACCCACGAAAACATGCCTTGCCTCGGGCTGAACCGGCGAAGAATTTGCACGCCGAGCCATCTCGATGATGTCGGTGCAGATGTCCGGCTCAGGGGCCGGTCCGCCGATCTTGCCGATGAATACGTGAATTCCACCAAAGGGGACTCGGTACCCGTATTCGATTGAATCGGCCTCGGGACCCCATCCTGCATTGTCGATGTAGAGCTTGCCGCGACAACTCTTCGTCATCCGTCCCACAGCGTATCCCTTAAGTCCATTGAAGCTGCCCTTCAAGAACTCAAAACCATCGTGCGATAGCCCCACGGTGGGCGCCAACTATCGTGGGTTTGTCACGGCAGATGTCCTTGTGAAAGGACTTAGTCGTGGAGCCATCGTGTCACACCCTCGATGCGACTATAGCTCCCACGTGTCGAGGCACGACTTAGAGGCATAATCGCATTGAAGACATATGTCGCAAGTTAGGCAATCTTCACAACAACCCATGTAATATGAATAATAAAGGGGGGATAACATAGTTGGCTTACACTCGCCACGTCACATCAAAGTACATAAATAACATCCATCATTCAAACACTCATGGCCCGACTACGACGCCAAAATAGAAAAGAGCCCAACATGCGACAAGGCCACGAATCAAACCCCAACTAGGCACCACTACTGATCATCAGGAAAAGACACGTAGTAACGCTGAGAGTCTTCGTCGAACTCCCACTTGAGCTCGTACTCGTCACCTGGAGCGGAATCACCTGGACCTGCATCTGGAGTTATAGTATCTGTGAGCCACAGGGACTCAGCAATCTCGCACCCTCGCGATCAAGACTATTTAAGCTTATAGGAAGGGTAGGGCAAAAATATGAGAAGCTGCAGCAAGCGACTAGCATATATGGTGGCTATCTTATACGCAAAAGAGAGCGAGAAGAGGAGGCAAAGCGCGAGCGTAAAAAGCTAGAGGAACAACCTGCGCAAGCATTACTCCAACACCGTGTCCACTTCTCGGACTCTGCCGAGAAGAGGCCATCACGGTAACACACTCAGTTGATTCATTTTAATTAATTAAGGTTCAAGTTATCTACAACTGGACATTAACAAATTCCCATCCGCCCATAACCGCGGGCACGGCTTTCGAAAGTTCAAACCCTGTAGGGGAGTCCCAACTTAGCCCATGACAAGCTCTCACGGTCAATGAAGGAATAGACCTCCTCCCAAGACGTTCCGATCAGACTCGGTATCTCGGTAACTCAAGACACTTCGATAGGTTAAAACAAGACTAGCAACACCGCCCGAATGTGCCGACAAATCCCGATAGGAGCTGCACATATCTCTTTCTCAGGGCACACTCAGATTGTCTTAGGTACGGGTAGGCCAGCCCAGAGTTTCCCCTGGTGGCCACCGGCAGCTGACAGGTGGACCAACACTCAGAGGAGCATTGGCCCGGGGGGGGGTAAAATAAGATGACCCTTGAGTCTGCAAAACCCAAGGGAAAGAAAAGGCTAGGTGGCAAATGGTAAAACCAAGGTTGGGCATTGCTGGAAAAGCTTTAATCAAGGCGAAATATCAAGGGGTTCCCATCATAACCCAACCACGTAAGGAACGCAAAATCCGGGAACATAACACCGATATGACGGAAACTAGGGCGGCAAGAGTGGAACAAAACACTAGGCGAGAGGCCGAGCCTTCCACCCTTTACCAAGTATATAGATGCATTAAGATAACATAGCAATATAATGATATCCCAACAAGTAAATAAATGTTCCAACAAGGAATGGCCTCCAATCTTCACCTGCAACTAGCAACGCTATAAGAGGGGCTGAGCAAAGCGGTAACATAGCCAATCAACAGTTTGCTAGGACAAGGTGGGTTAGAGGTTTGACATGGCAATTGGTAGGCTGACAAGCAAATGGTAGGCATCATAGCATTGGCATAGCAAAGAGCGAGCAAACTAGCATAGCAAAGATAGTAGTGATTTCGAGGGTATGATCATCTTGCCTGCACAGTTGTCAGAGTTGACTGGATCCTCAAGAGCAAACTCAACTGGCTCCTCGGTAGCGAACTCGTCTCCTGGCTCTACCCAACAAGACAAACAAGCAACAAGGATACAATCAACCACGTGCAAGACCAAGCAATATGATGAAATGATGATATGCTATGCGGGATACGATGCGGGATGCAAAATGCAAGATATGGCAGGATATGCATGAGCTTGCCTCAACTTGGAATTCCAAGGGTGCCACTGGAAAGATGAGATGAAATCGCTTGAAAACGATATAAAGAACGCCGGAATCGGAGTTACGGTTTGGAAATGGCAAGCGATTCAAAATTGACACCGGTCTGTGATTTACAGCAAGTAGGCATCTAAATGCAATGAGATGAACATGCTACAGCCACCAAACATGACAACAAAATACATGGCAGGGATGCACACAAGATGCTTAACAAAAGACTAGCACTGACCCAGGGCCAATTCATCAATTATGAGGTTCAAACAAGCATGGCAAAAACGCAAATGCAAAACAGATTTCAGACTTAGTGAAATTAACACTTGTCTGAAATTTCAGATCACGAAGCCCTCTTCGGAGCAGCAAAACAACATGATACATGACCTGATTAAGACAAGCAAGAACATGGCATGGAGCTACTCAACAAGCTTAACAAAATACCCAAAGTGACCTGGGGCCAAAAGGGTTCACAAAATATACTAACGGGCACACGAACATAGCAAAAACATAATCAGTTTTCAGACTTAGTGAAAACTGAGACATGCTGAAATATAACTCACGAAGGCATGTAAATGAGCTCGATGCACTCACTACGGTGCAAGTCATGGCAAGGCAAGCATACATCCATAAAGAAGACACTAAATGCTAGCTAGACATGGCAAGAACAATGGCATAGCATGCACGGATCAACTATAATAACATCGGCAAAATCGCAAACGAGTTGACGATCTGCCCAGATTCACCACGAAGCAAAAGTAGAGCTCGATTGACTCAAGCTAGGGTGCTCCATAATTGCAAGTAAAGACATGGATGGATAGAGCATAACAGGTCCTTTACTGATCATCCTCAAAAGAGGCACGGATCACTAGGAAACAGCAAGAACATAAGGCATCATGAACTAAATAATCCCAGACTTAGTGAAAACTACTAAGTCCCTGAAAACAGATTTACCGGGTGCCTCACTTTGCAAGCTTGCACAAGTCACCACACACATCCTAAAAATGCATGGGTTGCACCTTTGGAAAGATAAAAAAAATGCTTAACAAAACATATGAAGGACTCACAAGCATATCATGCACACATTAATCATGGCAAAAATGACAAAAGTCTAAGATGAACTAGCAGATCTGACAATTATCTCACGAAGCCTCCTTCTAACAGCATTTCGGGCATCAAGATGAACTCAAATGAAAATGATGCAATAGAATGAAATGATGTACTCGTCGAGGCGAACATTTTGATATACTATATGTCCAAATCGGAGCTACGGATGCGGAGATACGACCGGTCAAAGTAGGCATAAAAAATTAGGGTTTGGAGGGAAAAGTCAACCGGAATTGCTCAGATCTAGATCCAGATCCGGCCGGAGTTACTGTTCACACCGGAGTCGAGGTCGCAGGAGTTCTTGGCTGCGGTGGCCGGAGTAGAGGACGACGGGGCGGCCGGATCCGAGGCGGCGGGGCGGCGCCGGGCCAGGGCGGCGAGGAGGCGGCGAGGGGCGG
>NC_057794.1:149175888-149204528 GCF_018294505.1 Triticum aestivum | reverse complement strand
TGAGGCGGCGGCGGACGCGTCCGGCCGGCGCGAGGGATTTTTAGGGTTTCGTGGGGGGGTGAGATCCGAAAAACGGGGGGTCTATTTATAGGCATAAGTGGAGCTAGGAGAGTCCAAATGAGGTGCGGTTTTCGGCCACGCGATCATGATCGAACGCTCTAGGACATGGAGTAGAGTTTCGTGGGTTTTGGGCCAAATTGGAGGGGTGTTGGGCTGCAACACACACGAGGCTTTTTCGGTCCCTCGGTTAACCGTTGGAGTATCAAACGAAGTCCAAATGACACGAAACTTGACAGGTGTTCTACCGGTAGTAAACCAAGGCCACTTGGCAATTCTCGGTCCAATCCGGAAATGTTTAATCCCCACACACGAAAGAAAGCTAGAAATGACCACCGGAGGAGAACGAAGCGCCGGAATGCAAAACGGACAACGGGGAAAAAGCTCGAATGCATGAGATGAACACGTATGCAAATGCAATGCACATGATGACATGATATGAGATGCATGACAAAGAAAACAACACACGGAGACAAAGACCCGAACCCGAGAAATAAATATAACTTAACGCCGGAAACGGCAAGAGTTGGAGTACACATAGGGAAAGTTACATCCGGGGCGTTACACATCGCTATGGGTTAGCTTAAAGGGGTTAAACCGGACAAGGGGACACGGGGAATTTTATACTAGTTCGGCCCCTTCGAGGAAGGTAAAAGCCTACGTCTAGTTGTGATTGGTATTGCTAGGGTTTCGAAGGCCAGGGAGCGAATCCGCTTTGTCTGGCTCTCGAGTTGTTGTCTCTCCCTAAACCGCCACCAGGTCATCCCTTTATATACAAAGGTTGACGCCCGCCGGTTTACAGAGTCCCGAAGCCGGATCATAAACATATCCAGTTCGGTCTCTATCCTTCCTATCTTACAATACAAGTTATATGACTAAGTCGGTTTACATTTACAGGCTTTAACCCGCCTTTGGGCCTTGGGCCTCCATGAATAGCCATCATCCTTGCATCTTCATGGGCTTCTAATCTTCAAGGAGTCAACTCGGCTTCATAAGGCCGGTTTACCTCCATTAGTAATATCCCCAACAGGTCTACCACATTCATAGCCGTATGTACTTTGCAAATTTCTATGTCTCCATCCTTGACCTTTTCACGAATATAGTTGAAGCATCTCCTGATGTGTTTGGTTGTCTTGTGAAACCTAGATTGCTTTGCTAAGGCAATTGCTCCAGTGTTGTCACAAAAGATTGTCATTGGACCCGATGCACTGGGTATTACACCCAGATCGGATATGAACTCCTTCATCCAGACTCCTTCATGCGCTGCTTCCAAAGCAGCTATGTACTCGGCTTCACATGTAGATCCCGCCACGACGCTTTGCTTAGAACTGCACCAACTGACAACTCCACCATTCAATATAAATACTTATTTGGTTTGTGACTTAGAGTCATCCGGATCTGTGTCGAAGCTAGCATCTACGCAACCCTTTACGATGAGCTCTTCGTCGCCTCCATAAACGAGAAACAAATCCTTGGTCCTTTTCAGGTATTTCAGGATATTCTTGAACGCTTTCTAGTGAGCCACTCCTGGATTACTTTGGTACCTCCCTGCCAAACTTATGGCAAGGCACACATCAGGTCTACTACACAGCATGGCATGCATTATAGAACTTATGGCTAAGGCATAGGGAATGACTTTCATTCTCTCTCTATCTTCTGCCATAGTCGGGCTTTGAGTCTGACTCAATTTCACACCTTACAACACATGCAAGAACCCTTTCTTTGACTGCTCCATTTTGAACTTCTTTAGAACTTTGTCAAGGTATGTGCTTTGTGAAAGTCCTATTAAGAGTCTCGATCTATCCCTATAGATCTTGATGCCCAATATGTAAGCAACTTCACCAAGGTCTTTCATTGAAAAGTTATTATTCAAATATCCTTTTATGCTATCCAAAAATTCTATATCATTTCCAATCAGCAATATGTCATCCACATATAATATCAGAAATGCTATAGAGCTCCCACTCACTTTTTTGTAAATACAGACCTCACCATAAGTCTGTATAAAACCATATGCTTTGATCACCTCATCAAAGTGTATATTCCAATTCTGAGATGCTTGCACCAGTCCATAGATGGATCGCTGGAGCTCGCACACTTTCTTAGTACCCTTATGATCGACAAAACCTTTTGGTTGCATCATATACAACTCTTCTTTAAGAAACCCATTAAGGAATGCAGTTTTGACATCTATTTTTCACATTTCATAATCATAAAATGCGGCAATTGCTAACATAATTCTGAGAGCCTTAAGCATCCCTATGGGTGAGAAGTCTCATTATAGTCAACCCCTTGAACTTGTCCAAAACCTTTCGCGACAAGTCAAGCTTTGTAGACAATAATATTACCATCAATGTATGTCTTCCTCTTGAAGATCCATTTATTCTCAATGGCTTGCCGATCATCGGGCAACTCCACCAAAGTCCACACTTTGTTCTCATACATGGATCCTATCTCAGATTTTATGGCTTCTAGCCATTTTTTAGAATCTGGGCTCATCATAGCTTCTTCATAGTTCGTAGGTTCGCCATTGTCTAACAACATGACTTCCAGGACAGGATTACTATACCACTTTGGTGTGGTACGTTTTCTGATCGACCTACGAGGTTCAGTAGTAACTTGATTCAAAGTTTCTTGATCATTATCATTAGCTTCCTCTTCGGTTGGTGTAGGCATCACAGCAATGTTTTTCTCTGATGTGCTATTCTCCAATTTGAGAGAAGGTACAACTACCTCATCAAGTTCTACTTTCCTCCCACTCACTTCTTTCGAGAGAAACTCCTTCTCTAGAAAGGATCCATTCTTGGCAACAAAGATCTTGCCTTTGGATCTAAAAATCATAAAGCCAAATCAATAAGAGACATCATAGAACACACCATATCTAATAAATTACGGTTATGACATTCGGACACACCATTACACTGTGGTGTTCCAGGTGGCGTGAGTTGTGAAACAATTCCACATTGTCTTAAATGAAGGCCAAACTCGTAACTCAAATATCTGCCTACCCGATCAAGTCATAGAAACTTTATTTTCTTGTTACGATGATTCTCCACTTCACTCTGAAATTCTTTGAACTTTTCAAATGTTTCAGACTTGTGTTTCATCAAGTAGATATACCCATACCTTCTCAAATCATATGTGAAGGTTAGAAAATAATGATACCCGCCGTGTGCCTCAACACTCATCAGACTGCATACAGTATGTATTATTTCCAATAAGTCATTAGCTCGCTCCATTGTTCCAGAGAACGGAGTTTTAGTCATCTTACCCGTGAGGCATGGTTCGCAAGTATCAAATGATTCAAAATCAAGTGATTCCAAAAGTCCATCCGCATGGAGTTTGTTCATGCGCTTTACACCAATATGACCTAAACGGCAGTGCCACAAGTATGTTGCACTATCATTATCAACTTAGCATCTTTAAGCATCAATATTATGAATATGTTTATCACTATGATCGAGATTTAACAAGAATAGACCATTCATCAAAGGTGCATGACCATAAAAGATATTACTCATATAAATAGAACAACCATTATTCTCTGACTTAAATGAATAACCGTCTCGCAATAAACATGATCCAGATATAATGTTCATGCTCAATGCTGGCACCAAATAACAATTATTGAGGTCTAAAACTAATCCCGAAGGTAGATGTAGAGGTAGCGTGCCGACGGCGATCACATCAACCTTGGAACCATTCCCGACACACATCATCACCTCGTCCTTAGCCAATCTTCGTTTATTCCGCAGCTCCTGTTTTGAGTTACAAATATGAGCAACCGAACCAGTATCAAATACACAGGCGCTACTACGAGCATTAGTAAGGAACACATCAATAACATGTATATCAAATATACCTTTGTTCACTTTGCCATCCTTCTTAACCGCCAAGTACTTGGGGTAGTTCCGCTTCTAGTGACCATTTCCTTTGCAGTAGAAGCACTTAGTTTCAGGCTTGGGTCCAGCTTTGAGCTTCTTCATGGGAGCGGCAACTTGCTTGCCATTCTTCTTGAAGTTCCCTTTCTTTCCCTTGCCCTTTTTCTTGAAACTAGTGGTCTTGTTAATCATCAACACTTGATGCTCTTTCTTCATTTGTACCTCCGCCGATTTCAGCATCGCGAAGAGCTCGGGAATCGTTTTCTTCATCCCTTGCATATTATAGTTCATCATGAAGCCTTTATAGCTTGGTGGCAGTGACTGAAGAACTCTGTCAATAACACGCTCAACTGGAAGATCAGTTCCCAGCTGAGTCAAGTGGTGTTGATACCCAGACATTTTGAGTATGTGTTCATTGACAGAACTGTTCTCCTCCATCTTATAGCTATAGAACTTGTTGGAGACTTCATATCTCTCAACACACGCATTAGCTTGAAATATCAACTTCAGCTCTAGGAACATCTCATATGCTCCATGGCGTTCAAAACGTCTTTTAAGTCCCGGTTCTAAGCCATAAAGCATGGCACACTGAACTATCGAGTAGTCATCAGGTCGAGCCTGCCAGACGTTCATAACATCTGCATCAGCTCCTGCAGTAGGTTTGTCACCTAGCGATGCATCAAGGACATAATTCTTCTATGCAGCAATGAGGATACTCCTCAAGTTACGGACCTAGTCCGTGTAGTTTCTACCATCATCTTTCAACATAGCTTTCTCTAGGAACGCATTAAAATTCAAGGGAACGGAAGCATGGGCCATTGATCTACAACATAGATATGCAAAAACTATTAAGACTAATGAACTCCCACTTAAACCAATATCCCTCAAGTTGTCTAAGTGATACATGATCCAAATCAACTAACCCATGTCTGATCATCACGTGAGATGGGGTAGTCTTAATTGGTGAACATATCTATGTTGATCATATCTACTATATGACTCACATTTGACCTTTCGGTCTGCAGTGCTCCGAGACCATGTCTATAGATGCTTGATACGTCTCCACCGTATCTACTTTTCCAAACTCTTTTGCCCTTGTTTTGGACTCTAATTTGCATGATTTGAATGGAACTATCCCGGACTAATGCTGTTTTCAACAGAATTGCCTTGGTGTTATTTTTGTGCAGAAATAAAAGTTCTCGGAATGACCTAAAAATTCACGGAGAATATTTTTGGAATATTTCAAAAATACTGGCGAAAGAATCAACCGGAGGGGGGTCCACCCATTGGCCACAAGCCTGGGGGGCGCGCCCCCTAGGCGCGCCCTAGTGGCTTGTGGGCCCCTTGGACCTCCTCCGACCCTAATTCCAACTCTATATATTCACATCCGGAGATAAAAAATCAGAGAGAAGGATTCATCGTGTTTTACGATACGGAGCCGCCGCCTCCTGTTCTTCATCGGGAGGGCTGATCTGGAGTCCGTCGGGGCTCCGGAGAGGGGGATTCATCGCCATCATCATCACCAACCTTCCTCCATCAGCAATTTCATGATGCTCACCACCGTGCGTGAGTAATTCCATCATAGGCTTGTTGGACGGTGATGGGTTGGATGAGATTTACCATGTAACCGAGTTAGTTTTGTTAGGGTTTGATCCCTACTATCCACTATGTTCTAAGATTGATGTTGCCATGACTTTGCTATGCTTAATGCTTGTCACTAGGGCCCGAGTGCCATGATTTCAGATCTGAACCTATTATGTTTTCATGAATATATTTGTGTTCTTGGTCCTATCTTGAAAGTTGTAGACACCTATTACGAGTTATGATCCGCATACCCCAAGGTGACAATAATTGGGATTCTTTCCTGTGATTACCGTAGTTTGAGGAGTTCATGTATTCACTAAGTGCTAATGCTTTGGTCCGGTTCTCTATGAAAAGGAGGCCTTAATATCCCTTAGTTTCCATTAGGATCCTACTGCCACTGGAGGGTAGGACAAAAGATGTCATGCAAGATATTTTCCATAAGCATGTATGACTATATACGGAATACATGCCTACATTATATTGATGAATTGGAGCTAGTTCCGTGTCACCCTAGGTTATGACTGCTACATGATGAATATCATTCGACACAATTATCACTGCCAATCCACTGCCTACGAGCTTTTCACACATTGATCTTTGCTAAGTTACTTTCGTTGTTACTGCTGTTACAATCACTACAAAACTGCTACTGTTACTTTTGCCACCGTTACCGTTACTTCCCTATTACTTTGCTACTAAACACTTTGATGTAGATATTAAGTCTTTCAGGTGTGGTTGAGTTGACAACTCAGCTGGTAATACTTGAGTATATTCTTTGGCTCCCCTTGTCTCGAATCAATAAATTTGGGTTGAATACTCTGCCCTAAAAAACTGTTGCGACCCCCTATACTTGTGGGTTATCAATGCTAAGCCTGTCAAGTTTAACCCAAGTATTCTGCATGTGCAAAACTGGCTTACACACGTTGTATGTGAACATTGAGTCTATCACACCCGATCATCACGAGGTGCTTCGAAATGATGAACTTTAGCAATGGTGCATACTTGGGGAGAACACATTTATCTTGAAATTAAGTGAAAGTATCTTCTTATAATGCTACTGTCGTTCTAAGAAAAATAAGATGCATAAAGGATAAACATCACATGCAATCAAAATATGTGACATGATATGGCCATCATCATCGTGTGCTTTTGATCTCCATCTCCAAAGCATCTGCATGATCTCCATCATCACCGACATGACACCTTGATCTCCATCGTTGCGTCGGGGTCGTCTCACCAACTATTGCTTATACAATGGCTAACATATAGCGATCAAGTAAAGAAATTACATGGCACTTAGCGATTGACATGCATGTCATACAATAATTAAAGACAACCCTAAGGCTCCTGCCGGTTGTCCTACTCATCGACATGCAAGTCGTGAACTTATTACAAAACATGATCATCTCATACATCAACATATATCAAATTGATACGTCTCCAACGTATCTATAATTTATGAAGTATTCATGCCATGATTGCAAAAAAATTATATGGTTTTGGTATGATTTTATTAGAACTAACCTGAACTGACGTTGTTTTCAGTAGAACTACCATGGTGTCATTTTTTGTACAGAAATAGAAGTTCTCGGAATCGGCTGAAAATTTAAGGTGATTTTTTATGGACCAAAAGAGACCCCCGAAGCACCCGAGCTAGGCCAGGAAGTGGACAAGTAGTCCACAAGCCTGCCAGGCGCGCCCCAGGGGGCGGGGGTGCCCTGAGGGCTTGTCGGCCCCTCAGGCACCCCCATGACTTGTTTTCGATGCCAAAAAATCTTATAAATATAGAAACCTCCGAAAAGAACCCTAGATCGGAAGTTCCATCACTGAAAGCCTCTGTAGCGGCAAAAAACCAATCAGGATCCCATTCCGGCACCCTGCCGGAGGGGGAAACCATCACTGGAGGCCATCTTCATCATCCTGAAGGCCAGCATGATGAGGAGGGAGTAGTTCACCCTCGGGGCTGGGGGTATGTACCAGTAGCCATGTGTTTTATCTCTCTCTCTCTCTCTCTCTCCCGTGTTCTTGATTTGGCACAATCTTGATGTACCGCGAGCTTTGTTACTATAGTTGGATCATATGGTGTTTCTCCCCCTCTATCTTCTTGTGAGGAATTGAGTTTTACCTTTGAGGTTTCACTATTATCGGGTTGAATACTTTTATGGATTTGAGAACACTTGATGTATGTCTTGCATGGGATACCTGTGGTGACAATTGGGTGTCCTATTGATTCACTTGATGTATGTTTTGGCACTCAATCATGGATTCCCGAGGTGACATTGGGGTAATCTGTGCATAGGGGTTGATGCATGTTTTCATCCTTGTTTCTCCGGTAGAGCTCCTGGGGCACTCTTTGAGGTTCTTTGTGTTGGATTGAATATTATGAATCTGAAGTTGTTTGATGCATACCCTATAATTGATCCATGGATATTTGTGGTGACATTGGAGTACCTAGGTGACATTAGGGTTGATTGATGTGTTTTCATATGGTGTTATTTTACTACAAACTCTAGGGCCGTTTGTGACACTTATAGGGATGGCTCAATAGATTGATCGGAAAGAATAACTTTGAGGTGGTTTCATACCCTACAAGCAATTTCATCTTATGTTCTCCGTAATAGCAACTTTGGAGTGACTCTTTGTCGCACGTTGAGGCATTGCCATATGATTTAATTATGTTATCATTGTTGAGAGACTTTGCACTAGTGAAAGTATGAACCATAGGCCTTGTTTTCAAGCATTGCAACACCATTTTTGCTCACTTTTGTTACTAGTTACCTTGCTTTTTATATATATATTAAGATTACAAAAACCCATATCTACTATCCATATTACACTTGTATCACCATCTCTTCGCCGAACTACTGCACCTATACAATTTACCATTGTATTGGGTGTGTTGGGGACACATGAGACTCTTTGCTATTTGGCTACAGGGTTGTTTGCGAGAGACCATCTTCATCCTACGCCTCCCACGGATTGATAAACCTTAGGCCATCCACTTGAGGGAAATTTGCTACTGTCCTACAAAACTCTACGCTTGGAGGCCCAACACGAGTCTACAAGAAGGTTGCGTAGTAGACATCAAGCTCTTTTATAGCGCCACTGCCGGGGAGGTGAGTGCTTGAAGGTATATCTTGCAATCGAGTCTTTTATTTTCTTGTTTTATCACTAGTTTAGTCTATAAAAGAAAACTACAAAAAAATGGAATTGAGGTTGCCTCGTATGCTTCATCTTATTAATGTCTTTCATGAAAATGATGGAAAGGAAAATTGTGCTCAAGTGTTAGAAGAAGAAGTTAATAAAAATGTTTGGCACTAAATATTTGAATGATGAGCATGATTGCAATGTTGTTAGTATGAATTCTTTGAATATCCATGATGCTAATGATGTGCAAAGCTACAAGCTTTGGGATGCTATATTTGATGAAGATGATATTTTTACTCCCCCAAGTTTTGATGAGAAATTTTATTATGATGAAAGCATGCCTCCTATTTATGATGATTATTGTGATGACATGTATTCTATAAAGAATAATAATAACCATGAAATTTGTCATCGTGATTTTAATTTTCAATTGGATTATGCCTCACATGATAGTTATTTTGTTGATTTGCTCCCACTACTATTCATAAGAATAAATTTGCTTATGCGGTGAGTAGTAAAATTTCTATGCTTGTGGATCATGAAAAGAATGCTTTATCTGATAGTTATATTGTTCAACTCCTTCATTATGCTACTGAAAATTACTATGAGAGAGGGATATATGCCTCTACGTATCTCAATAATATCAAGTTCCCTCTCTATGTGTTGAAAATCTTGAAGTTTTGCTTGTTTTACCTTCCTATGCTAGTTGATTCTTGCTCCCATAAATTGTTTGCTCAAAAAATCCCTATGCATAGGAAGTGGTTCAGGATTAAATGTGTTAGTCATATGCTTCATGATGCTCCCGTTATGTTTCAATTCTTATCTTTTTCGTGAGCATCATTGAAATCATCATGCCTAGCTAAAAAGGCATTAAAGAAAAACACTTGTTGGGAGACAAACAAATATTTATAACTACTATTTTTGTGTGTTCACATGATTAAGCTACTGTAGTAATCATGTTTTATAGCTTTTGTTTCAATAAAGTGCCAAGTAAAGCCTTTGGGATGGTCTTTGGTGATAGTTGATTTGATCTTGCTGAAAAACAGAAACTTTTGCTCATCGCAAAAATTTTAGAAATTCATAGAAGCATTCTTTTGATCTTAATTTTTTACACAATATTGATATACAAATTTCTTAGATTGTCCTAATTTTTTAGATTTTGTGGAGTAATAGAAGTATGGTTGTTGTTCAGATCATTACAGGTTGTTCTGTTTTTGACAGATTCTGTTTCCAATGCATAGTTTGCTTGTTTTCTAGTTTCTATGGCTTATATTGATCAATATGAATTGTATAAATGATATGGTACAGTAGAAATTGTCCGAGAACAATTTTGAATCTTGTCTTGACAGTACCCAAGTGAATGATTTGTTTTACTATACTAGCCCATCTCACGAAGTTTCGTTAAGTTTTGTGTGATTGAAGTTTTCAAGTTTTGGGTGAGATATCGATATGAGGAGAATAAGGAGTGTTGATGTCTACTACAAAACCTTCTTCTTGTAGACATTGTTGGGCCTCCAAGTGCAGAGGTTTGTAGGACATTAGCAAATTTCCCTCAAGTGGATGACCTAAGGTTTATCAATCCGTGGGAGGCGCTGGATGAAGATGGTCTCTCTCAAACAACCCTGCAACCAAATAACAACGAGTCTCTTGTGTCCCCAACACACCCAATACAATGGTAAATTGTATCGGTGCACTAGTTCGGCGAAGAGATGGTGATACAAGTGCAATATGGATAGTAGATACTGGTTTTTGTAATCTGAAAATATAAAAACAGCAAGGTAACCAATGATAAAACTTAACGTGAACGGTATTGCAATGTGTTGAAACAAGGCCTAGGGTTCATACTTTTACTAGTGCAAGTTACCTCAACAATAATAACATAATTGGATCATATAACTATCCCTCAACATGCAACAAAGAGTCACTCCAAAGTCACTAATAGCGGAGAACAAAGGAAGAGATTATGGTAGGGTACAAAACCACCTCAAAGTTATCCTTTCTAATCGATCTATTCAAGAGTCCGTAGTGAAATAACATGAAGCTATTCTTTCCATTCAATCTATCATAGATTTCGTACTAGAATAAGACCTTAAGACACAAATCAACCAAAACCCTAATGTCACCTAGATACTCCAATGTCACCTCAAGTATCTGTGGGTATGATTATACGATAAGCATCACACAATCTCAAATTCATCTATTCAGCCAACACAAAGAACTTCAAAGAGTGCCCCAAAGTTTCTACCGGAGAGTCAAGACGAAAACATGTGCCAACCCCTATGCATAGGTTCATGGGCGGAACCCGCAAGTTGATCACCAAAACATACATCAAGTGGATCACGTGATATCGCATTGTCACCACAGATAAGCATGGCAAGGCATACATCAAGTGTTCTCAAATCCTTAAAGACTCAATTCGATAAGATAACTTCAAAGGGAAAACTCAATTCATCACAGGAGAGTAGAGGGGAAGAAACATCATAAGATCCAACTATAATAACAAACTCGTGATACATCAAGATCGTACCATCTCAAGAACACGAGAGAGAGAGAGGGATCAAACACATAGCTACTGGTACATACCCTCAGCCCCGATGGAGAACTACTCCCTCCTCATCATGGAGAGCACCGGGATGATGAAGATGGACACCGGAGAGGGATTCCCACCTCCGGCAGGGTGCCGGAACGGGTCTAGATTGGTTTTCGATGGCTACGGAGGCTTCTGGTGGCGGAACCCCCGATCTATTCTGTTGTTCGATGTTTGGGGGTATATGGATATATATAGAAGGAAGAAGTATGTCGGTGGAGCAATGAGAGGCCCACGAGGGTGGAGGGCGCGCCCAGGGGACGTGGGCGCGCCCCCCTGCCTTGTGGCTGCCTCGTTGCTTGCCTGATGTATACTCCAAGTCTCCTAGATTGCTTCCATTGAGAAAATCACGTTCCCGAAGGTTTCATTCCGTTTGGACTCCGTTTGATATTCCTTTTCATCGAAACCCTAAAATAGGCAAGAAAACAACAATTTGGGCTCGGCCTCCGGTTAATAGGTTAGTGCCAAAAATAATATAAAAGTGTAAAAATAAGCCCAATAACATCCAAAATAGATAATGTAATAGCATGGAACAATAAAAAATTATAGATACGTTGGAGACGTATCAAGTGTCAAGACCCTAAGATTGGGGATGCCCAAGGCACCCCAAGGTAATATTAAAGGAACATACAAGCAACTAAGCTTGGGGATGACCCGGAAGGCATCCCCTATTTCGACTTTAACATTATCGGTAACCTCACTTGGAGTTATATTTTTATTCGTCACATGATATGAGTTTTGCTTGGAGCGTCATTTGCATTTATTAGGATTTTCTTGCAGTTAATTAGAGTAATGTTTTGCATATTTTAGTTCAATAAAAAGGTCAAGTATAGCCTTTACCATGCTTATTTTGCAAGTCTATATGTTGTTGTTTTGAAAATAGAAAGTTTTCTATCATTGTCTGAATATTTGTGAATAGTCAGAACATGATAAATCCTGAATTTTTTACACGATGAGTAACAACAAATTTTCTACAGTGTGGTAATTTCTCAAAAAATTTGGAGTTAGAGAAGTATGCATATTCTTGCATTCTTTACAAACTGTTCTGTTTAGATAGATTGTTGTCATGTTTGCATTGTTTGCATATGTTTGCTTGTTTAATGATTCTATTTGAGGATAGGTGTGTTAAATATGCATAGGCATTTAGTATGCAATGTTAAATTATAATTTTAGTGATTTTCTACAGTAGAGAATTATAAGGTTTTGCATTGAATTATACTAACTTATCTCATGAGTTCTTGTTGAGTTTTGTGTGGATGAAGTTTTAAGAATTAGGGAAACTGTGACATGAAAGTAATTTAGGAGACACAAGAGATCAAGCTTGGGGATGCCCCAGGCATACCTATTTAATATTTCAAGAAGTCCCAAGCATATAAACTTGGGTATGCCCCAGTTGGCATCCCACCTTTCTTTTTCAACAATGATCGGTCAGTTTTGGTTAAGCCTAAGTCTTTGCATATTCACATGATATGTTCTATCCTTGGAATGTCATTTTTTGATTGTTGTTTGATTAAAATACTTAAGATCTGAAATTCTTAGAGAGAGTCTTCACATAACTACTTAATTATTTGACTACTCATTGATCTTCACTTATATCTTTTTGGAGTAGTCTGTCATTTACTCTCGTGCTTCACTTATATTACTTTGAGAGTCTTATAAATAGTATGGCAATTTTCTTAGGTTATGAATTTAGTCCTAATATGATGGGCATCCAAGAGGGATATAATAAAAACTTTCCTATAAGAGCATTGAATAATATGAGAAGTTTGATTCCTTGCATTTGTTTTGAGATATAAAGATGGTGATATTAGAGTCATGCTAGCGAGTAATTGTGGATTGGTAGAAATACTTGTGTTAAAGTTTGTGATTCCCATAGCATGCACGTATGGTGAACCGTTATGTGATGAAGTTGGAGCATGATTTATTCATTGATTGTCTTCCTTATGAGTGGCGGCCAGGGACGAGCGATGGTCTTTTCCTACCTATCTATCCCCCTAGGAGCATGCGTATTAGTACTTTGCTTTGATGGCTAATAAATTTTTGCAATAAGTATGTGAGTTCTTTATGACTAATGTTGAGTCTAGGGATTATACGCACTCTCACCCTTCCACCATTTCTAGCCTCTCTACTACCGCGCAACTTTCGCCGGTGTAGTAAACCCACCATATACCATTCCTCAAAACAACCACCATACCTACCTATTATGGCATTTCCATAGCCATTCCGAAATTTATTGCCATGCAACTTCCACCGTTCCGTTTATTATGACACGCACCATCATTGTCATATCGCTTTGCATAATCATGTAGTTGGCATAGTATTTGTGGCTTGGCCACCGTTCATAATTTTTATACATGTCACTCTTGATCATTGCACATCCCAGTACAATGTTGAAGGCATTTATATAGAGTCATATTTTGTTCTAGTATCGATTTGTAATTCTTGAGTTGTATGTAAATAAAAGTGTGATGATCATTATTATCAGAGCATTGTCCCATGTGAGGAAACACTACAAAAAAAGACACATCAATGACATTCTGGGCTGAACGATTTTTTTCTATCATGCTTATGACACTTCTATGACAATAATTGTGACAAAACCCAGTGTCATCATAGATGTGGTTGGCTCCTACTTCTATGACAAAAAATCATGACAGAAAATGGGCTTTTCGTCCTGGGTGGGCCAAAGACGCACCTGCATGACATTCTTTGGGCCGACTATGACGGAAAAAATCATGGTAGAAGGGAGGGTGAGGAAAATTTCGGGGAGTTCCCGGTTACGGTGGGTGGTCGGGGCAAAGGATGCACAGAGGGATTGCGCATTTCTCTCGCACACGTACGCGCATGTGTGCGAGGCGTTGGGCTTTAACTGAACCCAAGCGATTGCACTAGTTACGTTACTAAACCCGAGTGATTGATCAATCCCTGGCTGTTAACTGAATCCGATCGAGGGATTCCTTCGCTGCTGCTGCTAACTGAAGCCGATCGAACCTGCTGCCTCTTGATGAATAGTGAACGTGGGGGTTGGTTGGATGAGTCGAGACGTATGTGGTTGGGGTTGGATGAACAGGACCTCGTGGTAGTAGTAGTAGGCCATTGCCGTTAGATGAATAGGACCTCGAGAGGAGGGCCGCCACACCCGAGCTGGTTGGGGTGGATGAACAGGACCCCGTGGAGGGCTTGTTGAACAGTAGCCGGTGGAGGGCTGGATGAACAGTAGCCTGTGGATGGACAATAGCTGGTGGAGGCAAGAGGAAGACGCGGTGGATGAATAGTGCGGGTGGAGGTTGAAGGAAGTCGACGGTGGGTGAACAATAGCCCGCGGAGTCCTGTTTTGAGGTACGCCTCACCCCTCCGATGAACAAGACCCCCATTTTGACTGTAGCGCTCCAACACAAGTCCGTTTCCTCTGTTTTGCAGTATGCCACACCCCTCCCTGTGAACATCACCCCCGTTTCGACCATAGCGCTCCAACACAAGTACGTTTCCTCCGTTTTGCGGTACACCACATCCCGCCCGATGAACAGGATGACGTTTCAACCGTAGCCGGTCGAACAGAAGGTCATTTCCTCCGCACTGCGGTACACCAGACCCCGTTTCAGCTGTTTCGTCCAAGCCGGTTGGCTCCCGTTGAACAGGACGCATTCCGACCCAGTCTGTTGCCTCCCGATGAATAGGACGTTGTTTCTCCGTTCCGACCCAGCCGGTTGGCTGCTCGATGAACAAGACATCATTGTTGTCGTCCCTTGCCTCTCCATGTACATGAGCCATGGCCGTATGTATGCGCGAGTACGCGTTCGAGACCCTGCCCGTATGTACGTACGTGGCTGTATTTTTTCGCATGTGGTTGTACATACGTGTACACAGTTTAGAAGGGACTGCCTGAACTGCTACGTCAGGGGCTCTACTACTACACATGCCACTGCTTGCTCGGCCACCGTTCATCGTTGCAGAGAGACTGATTGACTAGTATGTATGTACACATTCGTGACAATGCTACGTACGCTTCGACCAGGTGGGTCCCAGCTGTTAGGGAGTATAAGGAGGAACTTCCATGCGTGCGAAGTTATTGATGGTGGGTCTGAGCTGTCAGGGGGAGGATTCATTTTTTGCGCTTAATATGGAGGCGCTTTCCTTGCGTCCGAAGATATAGCTGGTGGGTCCCAGTTGTCAGGGGGGAAAACATTTTTTCACAAAATACAGCTAAGCCAAAATACAAAGGCCCTTCAGGTAGGTCCCTATTGTCAGGTGGAGGAATCATTATTTTGCGCGTAATAAGGAGGCACTTCCTTGCTGCGGCCGTGGACCCACCTGTCCGCCTCTCCACATACAGTCATCTTCCGATGTAAGTTGTTCCTTGACCACGTTGACCACACCGCGCTGAGAGCAGCAAGGTGGTGGACGATGGCAAGACCTAGGAAGGGAATGACTCGGAGCCTGGGAAGACTCGGAAGTTATTTCCCACATGAAGGGGCCTACGAGGGTTTACTGGTTGGGCTGCAGTGTGAGGCTGCCGTCGCCGGAGAATAACAACACGTCTGGGTGAGTACAAGGATGGCCAGTCCAGCGATGGGAGTAGGGTGGGGTGGTGAGGCCTGCGCGGGAGCAGAGCCGGCCATAGGAGGTAGGAGCAGGCGGCACAACCAGCGTTGGTTTGGGCGGCTGGAGCAAGAAGACCAGAGGTTGAAGAATCACTATGGCCCTTGGATGGACATCGTACGGTCACTAGAGCTAGAATCGTTCATATTGACTAAGTTAACAAAACCCTCCGTCCGCATCAACTTAGTAGGCCCACAAGTAAGCCTCCAACTATGGTGCGTCCCACATAGCAGGGGGGGTATTCATTTTTTTGTGCATAATAAGGAGGCACTTCCTTGCGTGCGAAGATATAGGTGGTGGGTATGAGCTGTCAGCGGGAGGAACGGTTATTTCCGTGAAATACAGAGGCCCTTTCGATGGGTCCCTGCTGTTAGATGGAGGAATAATTATTTTGCGCATAATAAGGAGGCACTTCCTTGCGTGCGGCTGTGGACCCGTCTATCAGCCTCTCCATGTACAGTCCTCTTCCGATGGATTTCATTCATTGACCATGTCGACCACGCCGCGCCGAGAGCACCAGAGCGGTGGACGACGGAGAGGCCTAGGAAGGGAACGACCCGGAGCCGGGGAAGACTTGATAGTTGTTGCCCACGTGGTGGGGAGTATGAGGGTTTACTAGTTCGGCTATCGTCGCCGGAAAATAATAGGAGGTGTGGGTGAGTAGAGGAATGGTCTGGCTAGCTATGGAGTAGGGTGGGGCGGTGCGGCCTACGCGGCAGCACAGCCGGCCACGGGAGTAGGTAGCAGGCAGTCCCGTCGGCGCTGGTTTGAGCGGCTGGAGTAGCAAGAGCAGAGATTGAAGAAGCACGATGGCCGTTGGATGGACATCCAACAGCCACTGCTCTCGTGTGTTGACTAAGTTGACACGGCGTTGCGTGTGCGTCAACTTTTTTTAGAAAAGCGTACGCATCAACCTATAGTAGGCGCACAAGTTAGCCTCAAATGTGTGGAAAACAACATACATCCCATCTGCCATTATTTCTAATAATTTACAGCCCATTTGCTAATTCTTAAGGATTTTTTGGAGCCCATATTCTTTTTGGTAACATTACATCCCATATTGTGGCCACGGTTAAAAAATTATATGAAATTTTGCATATTTCGGTTTGGTCCCAAGTGTTTTTAATCCTGAAATTTCAAGTCACATTCAAACTAATTTGAAAAATAAATTTATATCAATATAAAATCCAAATAATTGTTCATGCATAGAAATAAATGGAATTTAAAATCTTGAAATAAAAAAAAGAAATTTGAAACTAATTCCCGGTTTGATGTGTTCTAAAAATGTATAGCCCATGACCGATAGCCCATTTTCTCGGCAAGCCGAATGAAACTCTCCTCGTCTTGAAAGATTTGCAGCCTAATAAGGCTGACAAAGCAAGTAGGCCTCGGTTGGGTATTTCTTTGAAAAAAGTAGAACTGGCTAGCCATTTTCAGCAAGAAAAAAACACAAGTGGGCTCATCATGTGGTAAACATAAAATAAAACCCTGGCTAGACGGGCCACAGCCCCCACATAGCCCCATTGTTACCTTGATCCATCTCTAAAACTAGTATAAATAACAACAGCTTGTTCCTAAAGAAAAGTAAATAACAACTATGTGACCTGTGGGGTCCCTGGTGTCAGCCGCTCATTGTGTAATTCTCTCGTTTATTGACTACATTGACAATGGCGTGGGCCCCAGATGTCCAACCATTAGGAGGAACCATTTTTTGGGATTGTAATAATGAGGCACTAGCTTGCGTACTGCCATGACCCTAGTGGGTCCCTACTGCCATCCTCTCCATGTACAGCCATCTCCTTGTTCCTCTCGGTTGTTGACGACGTTGACAATGCCAGAGGGCGGCACACCGCGCACGACGAGCGAACCAAGGCGTAGGACGACGGCGAGGCCTCAGACGGAACAAAGAAGAGCCATGAAAGAAGCGCCAGTCTATTCGCAGGCAGAGGGGAGTACGAGGGTTGACTGATTCGGGTGCAGGTGAGTGTTGGGGCTGATGTCACCAGAGAATAACAGGACGTGTGGGGGAATAGAGGGAGGGACCGGCCAATGTTTGAGGGTACAATAGGGCGGCAGAGGCGCAGCTAGCCCTGAGAGGCGGGAGTAGGCGGAACCGACAAGGTGGTTTGGTTTGGGCGGCTGGAGGAAGAAGACAAGAGATAGAAGATACACGACATATGTTGGATGCCAATCCAACGGCTGGTAGGCAGAATCGTTTGTTGACTAGTAATTAATTCAACACCACCTGGGATAGGCTTTTTCCTCGTGGGTCCCAAATATCATAATCCAAATCTGTCATGGCCATGCAACCTTTCTTACAAAAATTTATAGCCCATTTGGTGTGCTAGTTCAAAATAAGTTTGTGGGTGCTGGTGGGGGCTAATCACTTGGGTTCTGTAATGCACATTGTGCTCAAGAAGTCGGCGAGAGTGATGTTATTTCCCTTGGTTGGTATTTGTTACAATATTTCACTCTTACTTAAACAAATGGAAATCCATTTGCCTTGTTTCAAAGAAAATATAACAATCACAGCCGAGTTGAAAAGGGCAACAACATTTAACTCCATCTTACAAACTATACAAAAGCATGAGGGTTAATTGTTCATCAGGTTTAGACAAAACCCAGATTGAAAAGGGCAACAACATCTAACTCCAGCACTGCTTTCGGTAGTCACAGTCAAATGGATCGGTCAGGTCCATAGAATGAACATCCTGGCTCATAAAATTTACTGGATTATGACCACAAGATGTTGTAAATAGAAGCCCGGCACGTTCAGAAGCCCTTTTGTCCACATGAAACTCCTTTTTTTGCTCTTCGACATACCCATCCGTCAAAACCATGCTGCTGATAAATTTAAGCCTGATGGACAATAGTAACCTCGCATTCAGCAGGAAGAATGTGACAAACCTAGTGTTTGCATGGTTGGCTACATATCGTTCCAGTGTTATTGTCTTCAATCGAACGTCATGAGAAGTGAGAAAATCCCGGTGCTTATGAATCCACCCATTGGTTATAACTTTCTTCCCCCATCCTGTTGCCTAAATAGACATGAAGATTGAAAATAGTTAAGGTCTAAAAAAAGAGTGTCGAAAGAGCAATAGCTGAACGATTAATTCTAGTACACTATATGTGGGCTTCCAATGTGCGTGAAATTATCACCTTTATATACAACTTCTCCAGACATGGAAAGCATTGCAACAAGCCAATAATCTTGTTCAGATAAAAACTATTCATTTGGATATATAAGATCTTGACAGAATCCAGCACCATTGATAGGCTATCCATGGAGAAACTCTTCATTGAGCATAGAACATAATATTAGTACAAAATGTGTACTCCAAGATGATATATAACTTATGCGCAAAAATTTAAAATGCAGCTTATGGTTACAAGTGTAGATGATAATATACAGTACCTGAAGAACTATGGAGCCCAACACCATCTTAAAATGAGCACAGAGATCATGTATTACACCCAAGGTCTCCAGTTTAGGCGCAAAGACGACAATTATTTGTGACGGTGAATAACTACAATCAAGGATCAACCTTTGAAGTGAAGGGGCATATTCGATGATGAGCTGCCTTCCGTCAAAACAAATTCCAATTCTTACAAGGTTAGGCGACTTTATTTGGAGACAACCGATTCTAACTGTGAAAACAAGCAACAAACACTCCAGGGCAGGGCAACTGGAGTGGATGATGTTGTGCAATGAGGCCTCTGATATATGAACCCGCACAAGTGAAAGTTTTTTTACAAATGGGAGTGGAAGGTTTAGTACTAGATTGTCTGGTAGGTAGCACAGCACAAAGGTGGCGGTGGGGAGAGAGAGGAGGAAAACTGCGAGATGGACATCGGTGCTGAGGGCACAAGTACATGGCGTTCGGTATCTGGTAGGTGACTTCCTGGGGAATAGTAGAACTCAAGCAGCTATAGTTCTATGAATTCAGGGGATTTCAGCCAGGTGTCCATCGTGCAGGGTATGCTATGCTTTCTCAGGTAGCATGACGGGATGCAGAGGCTTTAAACGGAGCCCTGGTGGGAGGAGATGATGTCTCTAGGAGTTCAAAATCATTAAAGAGAGATAGCTGATGACAATCGAGATTAAGGGGTGTGGCACGCCATAGAGGGTGCCACCGCGTTGAGAGGACTTGGGTGCGGCATCAATCCTTGGTGGGGAGAAGCAAGATGATCTCCCCAAGGATGGCATCCGGCAGATCGCTGATGCGGTCCATCCGATATTCTGCGGGTTCCTGGGATCCGGTGGGGGTGGGCTTGCCGCTTCTCCCCATGTTGCCAGGTGCGGAATCTACAACAGGCATTGCCGCTGGCGGGAGCCTCTTCTTCTTGGCGCTAGGGTCAGCCACTCCATTTTCCTCTAGGGCGTCACGTCGAGATCACAGATTTGAGCAGATTAACGAATGATGAGCCTAGTTGTAGTGTGAGTGAACAAGAAGGGGAGTTGGGGTTTTCTGTAGTAGTGAGGAAGAAGGGGAGCTGGGGTTTTCTGTAGGAGTGAGGTGAGGAATTTGGGGGTACTGGTGGAGCGAGCTGACGTAAGGTGGGTAGGAGTGAGGAGGAAGAAGAGCACCCAGGTTTTTTGGGAGGCGGTGTGTTGGGTAGCGCCTCTCATTAATTAAATATACATGCTTTTGAATTGATTTTATTATTTACTAGGGTGGATGGGCTGTTTTGTCTTGGGCCCTGAGAAACAATTACTACTAGTACAGTGGAGACACTCTACAGCTACCCAGAAAAACAATTACTACTAGTACACTAGAACACTATTGCTTCTAGCTCCTCCGAAGTCATCAAAACGTCTCCCTCTACTGAATGTCGTTTTACTTTGGTTCACCGACATGCGGGCCATGCAACGCACGGGCCCAAATGCCATCCACCAAATTAGAAGGCGATATGCATGCGGAGAGTCACCCCGATCATAGCGCGGCAGTAACGAGCCGTCATATCACAAAACCCCACCTCCCTGCAGTCTAAGTTTGACAGACGAAGAAACCATCATTTCACTCTTCGCTGAATCCCCTTCTCCCTCACTGTCTTCAAGAAAGCCAACACTCGCATCTGCCATTGTTCTTCTCTCCCAACAAAGGGAAGGTAAGCGGATCCGTGATGTTGGTATATTTTCATTCAGAAAAAAGAACTTTTGCAAAGCAGTAACCGATCCTCACTCTCTTTTTTGTTTCACTGTCATTGTGACTGTGTTTTCCTTTCAGTTGTCTCCTAGTATTAGTCAGTTTCATGATGGACCAAGGAAAACCAGGAAAAGATCTGTCGATGTTGGAGCAGACACGGGAGGCTGATCCCCACAACACAGAAAGCTCCAAGAAGATGGAGGCAGCCACTGAGTCGACCCAGATACGCTCACGGCCACTACTGAGATGGTCAATGTCCCATTTGAGGTTGCAACCCCGTGGCCCTGTAGGAGCAGTTTTCGCCCTTCGAGGATGTGTCCCCCCCCCCCACTGAGCTACCCAAGGTGATTTTCTTCTTTGCCGATCTCGATTGTGGTTTTTCATCTAAGTATGTGGTGATAAATAATGCAAAATTTTATTAGCTACGATGCCATGCTACCTTCCCTGTCAAGCATACTTTTGACTCTACATAGTGGTTTAAATAACTTGTGTTTCTTATATTGGAAAGTAATTCAGAATTTGTTTCTATTTCAATTAGAGCCCTGATGCAAACAACGATTGTGTGGTTGTACATGTCACTCACCATGAGGCGGATGACCTGAATATATGCACTGGGAAAACAAAGTTCTTAGGTTGTTGGATCCTGGAATCCATTTGCACTTATACCAATATCGAGATGTATTCCAGCCTCACTGTTGTCAGGCATGTTGTCCAGGTGTACTGAAGCACAAGAAGTTCAAAGTTACTCCTTTGTTTGTGAGGCATATTGTTCTTGTCAAGCTTACGCATGAAGATGATGTGGCATGCCTCCACAAACAAGTTTATGAGTGGCAAGGCCACAAGGTTATCTTCAAGAAGGTAAACATGATTGAGCTGCTGCCGAACGTCCTCGATGATGTTCATGGCATGGTCCGTCTTATGTCCATCCCAAATTAGATCTATGCATGAAATAGTTTCCCCAGTTAGTGTTTAATAGTAGTTTTCATTGTGTCTAATTATCCAAACCTTGTTGTGACGCCCCAAGACCGGAGCTTCGGATGCCTTCCATGTTTTCTGAGTTTTGTCGTGTGATTTGTTTGTTTGTTGCATTCATCATTGCATATTTTGCATTGCATCATGTCATCATGCCATCATGTCATTAATCTTTGCAACTCAACCAATTAAATAGTATGGATCTTCAATCCATTTAAATCGAGGGATATTCACTATGGTGATTTTTCTTTAAAACATATTCTCCCAATATTTTAGGGAGCTACTATTAAATATTCCATTGATGTGGAATCAACCATAACACACTTGCAAATATTCCCCATGCCTTTTCTACTTCGAGTTTGACCTTCAAATCTTGTCCGCAATTCTTCTCACTTTTATCGAGGTTCCTCCAATAATCCTCGTCATTTTTGGGCTCTTCTAAATATTGCCCTAGTTCAAACCACTCGATAAATTCAAATGAGTTTGAATTTAAATCGCGCAATCTTGGCCACTCCTATTTTTCATGGACCGTGCACATTTTTGTGAGTCTAGAAAAATTAACCTCATGCCAAACTCTACCCCTAGCCCCTTCCTTTTCTTCTCCTTCCCTTTCTTTTTTTTTCTGTTATCTGGAGATAAGAGAGAGAGAGAGCCCAGCCAGGCCTCTGGCCACTTGGGCCTCCTAGCAGGCCGGCCCACCTAATCTCTAGCCCAGCCTAGCCTCCTTCCAACCCTAGCGTGCAACCCTCCTCCTCGTTCCCTTCCACCGCCGCCACACACATGCATCGCTCAGGAGAGGAGAGACCCTCTGCCCGATCCCCTCTCTCCCTTCGCTCTCTCCCTAGCGCCACCACCTCGTTCCCGATCCCACTTCTCTCCCTCTCCCCGAGTGCGTCGCCCCTGCAGCCACCCGTCGCCCGCCTCCGTTCGGCTCTCTCGATGCGGCCCTGCCGGACATCGGCGACCTCGAGCGCCGCCCTCCTCGCTTTCACGTCGTGCCTCCCTGCACCACCACCGGAGGGGCCAACTAAGGCAGCCCCAGCGCCCGCGCCAAGCTTCCGTCAGGTCCCGCGTCGCCATCCAAGACCCCGCTGACCTCCCCTGCTTTTGTTGGGCGGGAACGACGCATCGAGCTCCCGCCTACAGCCAAGCCGGCAAGGCCCTGCTCTGTCGTCCGCCACTCCGTTGACCCCGCCGCTCCACTTGGCCTCCTGCAGCTACCTGTTTCCGGCCATACCCATGGCTCGAGGAGCCCGAGCGTCTATCTGCTCTTCTCGCCCTGAGCCCCCCGCATCTGCCATCTCCAGTCGCTCCCGCCTGCAACTCCTTGTCCACGCCCCGGTCACGAACCTCCAAGACCACCATTGCAACTGTGCATTCGCGAGGTTGCTGCACTGGACGCCAAGTACCACGAACTGTCAAGGCCGAGAAGACGCCAAGTACCAGGATGACAAGGACCGCCAAGTTCGTCTACCGCCGTCAAGTGAACGACTACCATCATTCCAAGACCCAAATGACTACGGCGACCTGAACATCTACGAACCATGTTCAGCTACCATTTCCTACCTAGAACGACTACCGTCGACGTGCAATTCGCCCCGAAGGACTTGGATGCGACAAGTTCCTCTCAGAACGTGTACAACTACCATCACCATGTACGATTACTTCCCATGATGACCCATGAACGTCTACTTCCACTACCGTCGCGAGAATGACTACTTCCACTACAGCCCGTGTACCACTACTTCCTTCGACGAACTTGATCCGTTCCGAAAATGCACGCTTCAAAGGTATAACAACCGAGATGACCTTCCGAGAACGAATGTTTGCGATGCATGAGATGCTCGTGTTTCCACCGTGTCAGAATTTGTCGCTTGCATGCTCCTCCTCGTTTGCCATGTCGTCGACCCGTGGGAACCCGGTTCCGGGGAGCACCCCACCATCCTTGCATGACACACTCACACCTACTTCCTTTTGCACCGGTATCTTCATGAGCTACAGGATCATCGGAATGTTGTCGCGGCACCATTTCTGTTGTCGTTGCCGTGGCACCCCTTTCGTTTCCGCCACGACGACAAATGCTTCATAACCCGCTCATGTCAACATTTTCATAAAACTTTCATATGTCATTTGCATCATGATAATAACATTTAAAATGTCTAAAATTGTTGTTTGCATTAAATTGCTATTTGCACATGAGGATTTACCGAAATTGTTGTTTGATGTTTCCGGCCTCATTTAAAATGCCCAACTGTGTATTTTACTCATGTTTCACCCCTTGCCATGTTTAATAACATTAAATATTGTTGGGTACATAAACGGGAGAGAACTAAATAATGGAATGTGGTGTCTTGTCAATATGCATCTCGTTGCATATTGAGCTCCACTTAACTTGTAGTATTGTTTGTTGCACTTTGCCATGCCATGCCTCATTAAACCGGACATGCATCATACTTGGTTGTGGATCATGCTATGTTTATGTGAAGGTTGTTTACTATGTTGCTTGCTTCTTTCCGGGTTGCTTCTCTTGTTAGCTTCGGTTTCGTTCCGAAGTTGTCAGGATTCATTCGACTACGTTGGGTCATCTACTTCTTGGACTCGGTCTTCTTCCTTGTGAGATCTCAGGCAAGATGACCATACCCTCAAAATCACTTTTATCTTTGCTTGCTAGTTGTTCGTTCTATCGCTATGTCGCGCTACCTACCACTTGTTATATCATGCCTCCCATATTGCCATGTCAAGCCTCTAACCCACCTTCCTAGCAAACCATTGTTTGGCTAAGTTACCCGTTTTGCTCAGCCCCTCTTATAGCATTGTTAGTTTTAGGTAAAGTCGAAGTTTGTTCCATGTTGGAACATGGATATGTTGGGATATCACAATACATTTTATTTTAATTAATGCATCTATATACTTGGTAAAGGGTGGAAGGCTCGGCCTTATGCCTGGTGTTTTGTTCCACTCTTGCCGCCCTAGTTTCCGTCATACCGATGTTATGTGCCTTGATTTTGCGTTCCTTACGCGGTTGGGTGTTATGGGAACCGCTTGACAGTTCGCCTTGAATAAAACTCCTCCAGCAAGGCACAACCTTGGTTTTACATTTGCCTAACAACCTATTACCCTTCCCTTGGGTCGGCCAACCCGAGGGTCATCTTTATTTTAACCCCCGGGCTAGTGCTTCTCTAAGTGTTGGTCCGAACCCGGCAACCTGCGGGGCCACCTCGGGGCAACTTGATGGCTGGTTTTACTCGTAGCTTGACCTATCCGGTGTGTCCTGGGAATGAGATACACGCGACTCCTTTCGGGATTGTCGACACATCGGGCGGCTTTGCTGGTCTTGTTTTATCATTGTCGAAATGTCTTGTAACCGGGATTCCGAGACTGATCGGGTCTTCCCGGGAGAAGGAATATCCTTCGTTGACTGTGAGAGCTTGTGATGGGCTAAGTTGGGACACCCCTGCAGGGTATAAACTTTTGAGAGCCGTGTCCGCGGTTATGTGGCAGATGTGAATTTGTTAATATCCGGTTGTAGCGAACTAGACACTTAACTTAATTAACATGCATCAAACGCGTGTGTAGCCGTGATGGTTTATTTTCAGCGGAGTCCGGAAGTGAACACGGTTCTTGTGTTATGATTGTGCGTAAGTAGTGTCAGGATCACTTCTTGATCACTTCTAGCTTCTCTACCGTTGTATTGCTTCTCTTCTCATGTCATCATGCCATCATGTCATTAATCTTTGCAACTCAACCAATTAAATTGTATGGATCTTCGATCCATTTAAATCGAGGGATATTCACTATGGTGATTTCTCTTTAAAACATATTCTCCCATATTTTAGGGAGCTACTATTAAATATTCCATTGATGTGGAATCAACCATAACACACTTGCAAATATTCCCCATGCCTTTTCTACTTCGAGTTTGACCTTCAAATCTTGTCTGCAATTCTTCTCACTTTATCGAGGTTAATCCAATAATCCTCATCATTTTTGGGCTCTTCTAAATATTGCCCTAGTGCAAACCACTCGATTTAAATTCAAATGAGTTTGAATTCAAATCTCGCAATCTTGGCCACTCCTATTTTTCATGGACCGTGCACATTTTTGTGAGTCCAGAAAAATTAACCTCATGCCAAACTCTACCTCTTCCTTTTCTTCTCCTTCCCTTTGGTTTTTTTCTGTTATCTGGAGATAAGAGAGAGAAAGAGCCCAGCCAGGCCTCTAGCCACTTGGGCCTCCTAGCAGGCCGGCCCACCTAATCTCTAGCCCATCCCAGCCTCCTTCCAACCATAGCGCGCAACCCTCCTCCTCGTTCCCTTCCACCGCCGCCACACACATGCGTCGCTCAGGAGAGGAGAGACCCTCTGCCCGATCCCTCCTCAACCTTCGCTCTCTCCCTCGCAACGCCACCTCGTTCCCGATCCCACTTCTCACACTCTCCTCGAGCGCGTCGCCCCTATAGCCTCCCGTCGCCCGCCTCCGTTCGGCTCTCTCGCTGCGGCCCTGCCGGACGTCGGCGACCTCGAGCGCTGCCCTCCTCTCTTTCACGCCGTGCCTCCCCACGCCACCACCGGAGGGGCCAACTCCTGAGGCCCCAGCACCCATGCCAAGCTGTCGTCAAGTCCCCCGTCGCCATCCAAGACCCTGCCTACCTCCCCTGCTTCTGTTGTGCGGGAACGACGCATCGAGGGCCCGCCTATAGCCAAGCCAGCAAGGCCCTACTTTGTCGTCCGCCACTCTGTCGACCCCGCCGCTCCCCTTGGCCTCCTGCAGCTGCCTATTTCTAGCCATCCCCATGGCTCGAGGAGCCTGAGCCTCTATCTGCTATTCTCGCCCTGAGCCCCCTGCATCCTCCATCTCCAGTCGCTCCCGCCTGCAACTCCTTCTCCACGCCCCGGTCACGAACCTCCAAGACCACCATTGCAACTGTGCATTCGCGAGGTTGCTGCACTAGACACCAAGTACCACGAACTGTCAAGGCCGAGAGGACACCAAGTACCAGGACAACGAGGACCGCCAAGTTTGTCTACCACCGTCAAGTGAACAACTACCATCATTCCAAGACCCAAACGACTACGGCGACATGAACATCTACGAACCATGTTCAGCTACCGTTTCCTACCTAGAACGACTACCGTCGACGTGCATTTCGCCCCGAAGGACTTGGATGCGACAAGTTCCTCTCCGAACATGTACAACTACCGTCACCATGTACGATTACTTGCCGCGATGACCCGTGAACGTCTACTTCCACTACCGTCACGAGAACGACTACTTCCACTACGGCCCGTGTACCACTACTTCCTTCGACAAACTTGATCCGTTCCGAAAAGGCACGCTTCAAAGGTATAACAACCGACATGACCTTCTGAGAATGAATGTTTGTGATGCATGAGATGCTCATGTTTGCACCATGTCTGAATTTGTCGCTTGCACGCTCCTCCTCGTTTGCCATGCCATCGACCCGTGGGAACCCGGTTCCCGGGAGCACCCCACCATCCTTGCATGACACACTCACACCTACTTCCTTTTGCATCGGTATCTTCGTGAGCTACCGGATCATCGGAATGTTGCCGTGGCACCATTTCCGTTGTCATTGTCGTGGCACCCCTTTCGTTTCTGCCACGACGACAAATGCTTCATATCCTGCTCATGTCAACATTTTCATAAATATTGCATAAAACTTGCATGTGTCATTTTCATCATGATAATAACATTTAAAATGTTTAAAATTGTTGTTTGCATTAAATTGCTATTTGCACATGAGGATTTACCGGAATTGTTGTTTCATGTTTTCGGCCTCATTTCAAATGCCTAACTGTGTATTTTACTCTTGTTTCACCCCTTGCGATGTTTAATAACATTAAATATTGCTGGGTACATAAACGGGAGAGAACTAAATAATGGAATGTGGTGTCTTGTCAATATGCATCTCGTTGCATATTGAGCTCCACTTAACATGTAGTATTGTTTGTTGCACTTTGCCATGCCATGTTTATGAGATGGTTGTTTACTATGTTGCTTGCTTATTTCCGGGTTGCTTCTCTCGTTAGCTTCCGTTTCATTCTGAAGTTGTGAGGATTCATTCGACTACGTTGGGTCGTCTACTTCTTGGACTCGTTCTTCTTCCTTGCGGGATCTCAGGCAAGATGACCATACCCTCGAAATCACTTCTATCTTTGCTTGCTAGTTGTTCGTTCTATCGCTATGTCGCACTACCTACCACTTGTTATATCACGCCTCCCATATTGCCATGTCAAGCCTCTAACCCACCTTCCTAGCAAACCGTTGTTTGGCTAAGTTACCGCTTTTGCTCGGCCCCTCTTATAACGTTGTTAGTTTCAGGTGAAGTCGAAGTTTGTTCCATATTGGAACATGGATATGTTGGGATATCACAATATATCTTATTTTAATTAAGGCATCTATATACTTGGTAAAGGGTGGAAGGCTCGGCCTTATGCCTGGTGTTTTGTTTCACTCTTGCCGCCCTAGTTTCTATCATACCGGTGTTATGTTCCTTGATTTTGCGTTCCTTACGCGGTTGGGTGTTATGGGAACCCCGTGACAGTTCGCCTTGAATAAAGCTCCTCCAGCAAGGCCCAACCTTGGTTTTACATCTGCCTAACAACCTATTACCCTTCCCTTAGGTCGGCCAACCCGAGGGTCATC